>NC_091336.1:30192027-30494527 GCF_038502225.1 Cherax quadricarinatus | reverse complement strand
GCGGAACAGGATCCTCCAAGAGAAACCACGATTGAAATACTCGGAAGAGTACAAGAGGGTGTTCCTAGACAGAGACAGAACAAAATCAGAACGACAGCAGCTGAGGGAGAGGACAAAAAAGCGAAATGAGCTAGGAAAAGAGACAAGGATGGAACAAGCAGAGGTCAGTCAGAGCAGAACAGAACAGCAAGGGCAAGCACACATACAACTATTCTCAGAACCATACAACCTATCACACCATCCCAACACACACTACAATCCATACCCACAGCCTCCACCCAACACCGAGCTATAGAATCCCACAGTATGCTACCAGGTCTCCCACCTTCACAGGCCCCCCAAACCACAGTGTTGGAAAGGAAACTGAAGGTATGGTACACAAACGCTGATGGAATAACAAATAAGTGGGAGGAGTGGCATGAAAGAGTCAAAGAAGCATCACCGGACATCATAGCTCTCACAGAAACCAAGCTTACAGGTATGATAACAGATGCCATCTTTCCAAAAAGATACCAAATCCTGAGGAAAGACAGAGGGAACAGGGGGGGTGGAGGAGTGGCATTGCTGATCAAAAATCGATGGAATTTTGATGAGCTGGAGAGAGGAGACAGCGGAGAAGAAAGTGATTACATAGCGGGAACGCATCACTCTGGAGGTCCCAAGGTGGTAATAGCAGTGATGTATAACCCACCACAGAACAGCAGGAAACCAAGGCAAGAGTACGACGAGAGCAATAGAGCGATGGTTGACACACTGGCTAGAGTGGCCAGAAGAGCTCATGCATGCAGGGCAAAGCTCCTGATCATGGGTGACTTTAACCACAAGAAGATCGATTGGGAGAACTTGGACCCACATGGGGGCCAAGATACATGGAGGGCTAAGATGATGGAGGTGGTACTGGAAAACTTCATGTGCCAACACGTAAGGGACACTACAAGAGAGAGAGGAGAGGATGAACCAGCAAGGCTGGACTTAGTATTCACCTTGAGTAGTGCAGATATCGAGGACATCACATATGAAAGACCCCTTGGGGCCAGTGACCATGTGGTTCTAAGCTTCGAATACACAGTAGAGCTACAAGTGGAGGGAGAAGCAGGAAGGCCAGGACGAATGAAGCCAAACTACAAGAAAGGGGACTACACAGGAATGAGGAACTTCCTGAACGGGGTTCAGTGGGACGGAGAACTGGCAGGGAAGCCAGTTAATGAGATGATGGAATATGTAGCAACAAAAATGCAAGGAGGCTGAGGAGAGGTTTGTACCCAAGGGTAACAGGAATAATGAAAAAGCCAGGATGAGCCCATGGTTTACCCAAAGGTGCAGGGAGGCAAAAACCAAGTGTGCTAGGGAATGGAAGAAATATAGAAGGCAAAGGACCGAGGAGAATAAGGAGAGCAGTCGTAGACTGCTCCAGAAACGAATATGCACAGATAAGAAGGGAGGCCCAAAGACAATATGAAAACGACATAGCAGCAAAAGCCAAATCTGACCCGAAACTGTTGTACAGCCACATCAGGAGGAAAACAACAGTCAAGGACCAGGTAATCAGGCTAAGGAAGGAAGGAGGAGAGACAACAAGAAATGACCGTGAAGTATGTGAGGAACTCAACAAGAGATTCAAAGAAGTGTTCACAGAGGAGACAGAAGGGGCTCCAGAAAGACGGAGAGGTGGGGCACACCACCATGTGCTGGACACAGTGCACACAACCGAGGAAGAAGTGAAGAGGCTTCTGAGTGAGCTAGATACCTCAAAGGCAATGGGGCCAGATAACATCTCCCCATGGGTATTGAGAGAGGGAGCAGAGGCGCTATGTGTACCCCTAACAACAATATTCAATACATCTATCGAAACAGGGATATTGCCTGAGGCATGGAAGACAGCAAATGTAGTCCCAATCTTTAAAAAAGGAGACAGACATGAAGCATTAAACTACAGACCAGTGTCACTGACATGTATAGTATGCAAAATCATGGAGAAGATTATCAGGAGAAGAGTGGTGGAACACCTAGAAAGGAACGATCTCATCAACAGCAGCCAACATGGTTTCAGGGACGGGAAATCCTGTGTCACAAACCTACTGGAGTTCTATGACATGGTGACAGCAGTAAGACAAGAGAGAGAGGGGTGGGTGGATTGCATTTTCTTGGACTGCAAGAAGGCGTTTGACACTGTTCCACACAAGAGATTGGTGCAAAAACTGGAGGACCAAGCAGGGATAACAGGGAAGGCACTACAATGGATCAGGGAATACTTGTCAGGAAAACAGCAGCGAGTCATGGTACGTGGCGAGGTGTCAGAGTGGGCACCTGTGACCAGCGGGGTCCCACAGGGGTCAGTCCTAGGACCAGTGCTGTTTCTGGTATTTGTGAACGACATGACGGAAGGAATAGACTCTGAGGTGTCCCTGTTTGCAGATGACGTGAGGTTGATGAGAAGAATTCACTCGATCGAAGACCAGGCAGAACTACAAAGGGATCTGGACAGGCTGCAGACCTGGTCCAGCAATTGGCTCCAGGAGTTCAATCCCACCAAGTGCAAAGTCATGAAGATTGGGGAAGGGCAAAGAAGACCGCAGACGGAGTACAGTCTAGGGGGCCAGAGACTACAAACCTCACTCAAGGAAAAAGATCTTGGGGTGATTATAACACCAGGCACATCTCCTGAAGCGCACATCAACCAAATAACTGCTGCAGCATATGGGCGCCTAGCAAACCTCAGAACAGCTTCAGAGATTGGAAACAGCATAAAAGGGTCTCAACTGGAAGTTGAAGACTCAGACGAGTCACAGGGATGTCACGAAGTTTTCCTTGAGCCATTGAGTTGTCAGGAAGTGTATTAATATGGAGATTGATGTAGTGGAGGCAGGAACCATACATATTTTTAAGAAGAGGTATGATAAGGCTCAGGAAGCAGACAGTGAAACAGGTAGTGACCAGGGAAGAGGTGGAGCCAAGAGCTGTGATTCGACCCCTGCAACCACAACTAGGTGAGTATACACACCTCCATCGAAACAGGGCGACTATCTGAGGTATGGAAAACAGCAAATGTAGTCTTAATTTTTAAAAAAGGAGACAGACATGCAGCATTAAACTACAGATTAGAATCAGTGACATCTATAGTATGCAAAGACATGGAGAAGATTTTCAGAAAATTAGTGGAGCACTTAAAATGGAATGAGCTTATCTGCGACAACCAACACGGACTCAGGGAAGGGAAATCCCGTGTCACAAACCTCTTGGATTTCTTTGACAAGGTGACAGCAGTAAGACATGCGAGAGAGGGGTGGGTAGATTTCATTTTCTCGCACTGTAAACAGGCTTGTGATACAGTTCCACACAAGAGATTAGTGCAAAAGCTGAAGGACCAGGCAAGTATAACAGGGAAGGCACTGCAATGGATCAAAGAATACCTTACGGGAAGGCAAAAGCGAGTCATGGTATGTGACGAGGTGTCGGAGTGGGGGCTTGTGACAAGCGGCGTTCCACAGGGGTCTGTACTAGGCTGGGTAATGATTCTGGTATATGTGAATGACATGACAAAAAAATAGACTCAGAAGTGTCTGTTTACAGACGATGCAAAGTTAATGAGAATACAAATGGATGAGCACCAGGCAGAACAACATAGGGATCTGTAAAGGTCTAGCAACTGGTTCCTGGAGTTCAACCTCGCCAAGCGCAAAGTCATGAAGAACGGGGGAAGGGCAAAGAAGACCACAGACAGAATATAGCTTAGGGGGCCAAAGACTACAAACTTCACTCAAGGACAAGGACCTTGGGGTGAGAATAATACCGATTATATCTCCTGAGGCGCACATCTCCCAAATAACATCTCAGTAAGGAGTCGCTCAGGACTCTGTACATCGTGTACGTCAGTCCTATATTTGAGTATGCAGCACCAGTTTCGAGCCCACTTCTGGGCAAGCACGTCAGGAAATTAGAAAGAACGCACAGGTTTGCAACGAGACTATTTCAGGAGCTAAGGGGCATGTCCTACATGGAATGGTTAAGGGAAATTGGCTTGACGACAATGGAGGACAAGTGAGACAGGTGGGACATGATAACAACATATAAAATACTGACAGGAATCGACAAAGAGGACAGAGATAAGATGTTCCAGAGATACGACACAGCGACAAGGGGATACAGTTGGAAGTTGAAGACTCATATGAGTCACAGAGATGTTAGGAAGTATTCATTCAGTCACAGAGTTGTCAAGAAGTGGTATATTATGGAAAGTGAGGTGGTGGAGGCAGGATCCAAACACAGCTTCAAGAAGAGGTATGATAAAGCTCGCGCAACAGGGAGTAAGTGACCTACTAGCGACCAGTGAAGGGTGAGGCCAGGAGCTTTCAGAACTGCTTCTGCAAGAGAGACTGCAGAAGCAGTATTGAGCTTCTTGGCTACAGGCTTCACTGTCTTACAGAAGCAATTCTGGAAGCTACTTGATATAGTCTTCACTGTCTTACAGGAGCCGTTCTTGAACCTTTTAGGCTATGACTTCATTTTCATAAAGAAGCAGTTCTGGAAGTTTCTTGGCCATAGGTTTCACTAACTTGCACAAGCAGTTCTGGAAGTTTCTTGGTTATAGGCTTCGCTGTCTTGCAGAAGCAGTTCTGGAGCTTCCAGAACTGCTTCTGTAATACAACGAAGTCTATAGCCAAGAAGCTTCAATAACGGCTTCTGTAAGACAGTGATGCCTATAGCAAGAAGCTTTAAGGTCGTCTTTTGACATATTAAAAGAAAACTGCAGCGATGTGCAAACCTCACTGCAGTGATGTGCAAACCTCACTGCAGTGATGTGCAAACCTCACTGCAGTGATGTGCAAACCTCACTGCACTGATGTGCAAACCTCACTGCAATAACAAGTCGACCTCACACCGTTACACATCACTTCTCACACCTCAAGTTGCTCCTGCATATACTCGCCCTTCCTATGCAATCTACCTATTTGTGTTTATATAAAGCATACTTTGTATGCCATACCATTATCTCCACAATTTGTATTCACTGTTTCTATTAGAGAAAAACATTAGTTATTACAGTCTTTACAAGTTATTACAGTCAGTACAGTACAGTCAACTTGAAACAGTTATCAGAACAGTTACCACAGTGTCTTCCAGACTCCTAAGTCTTCACCAGTCATCACAACATAGATTATCGTTTATAAGGTCACCACAAAACTGAAGCCTCAAAATAGTTACCACAGTGTTCTCTCTCCAGCACAGGAATAGCAATACAGTCACTACATCAAAACCAGCCCAACACAGCCGCTCCAACACAAACATCCCAAACACCATTTAAAGGAGTCATTGCAATATATTCACTATATTTTTTTCATATTTACTTTATATTGGCTGTTACAGAGTCAATACAGAATACACTGGCCACAAAATACAATCAAAACACAATCATTACAACAGTCTCTTTCAGACCCTCACCTGACTAACATCATCATAACTGTTGACCCAACACATCTTATTTTTACAATTCAGTCATCACCACACAGTCATCACCACAGAAGTCACAACTTCACAGTTCATTCAGCACAGTTATCACAAAATAATCATCAGAACACAATCACTGAAATATAATTAACCAAGACACATCCATTATAACATAGTCACTGCAACACAATCAAAGTAATTTAGTCATTGATGAACAGTCAATACAGTGAATTTCTAACATTCACTAAAGCAATCCCCACATCGTAGTCGCTGCAACACTGTCACAGCATCACAGTCATTGCAACACTGTCACTACATTACGGTCACTACAACACTGACTACAACATAAAACATATAATCCAGCCTTACATATATCTCAACACAGTGCCTACAATAAGAGAAACAACATAACGTTACTGCAACAGTCAGCACAACAGATTCACAAAGAGAGAGTCCACAGCAGTCTCGACAACACACTAGAAGACAAGCACCACTACATAGTCAGTACAAAAATATGTATAAAGTATAGTCAGTAATAACAACTGTCACTAAATATAATTAATACAACACAGTGAGTTGAAGATTGAGACACTTATGCAGCATATGGGAATCTTTATTCAGGAAACGTTTCGCCACACAGTGGCTTCATCAGTCCAATGCAAAGAGGAAGGCGTAAGGAGAGGAGGAGTATGAGGTAATCAGTCCCTCAGCATATGGGAATAAAGATTCCCATATGCTGCATAGGTGTCTCAATCTTCAACTTGTCGGTTTTTCAAACCATTCATCACAACACAGTGAGTATAACAGTCACTGAAATATGACTACAACACAGTCACTCTAACAATATTAACACATTCAATCCAGTGGTCACTCCAAAACTGTCAGTAAAAGTCTCTAAAACAAAGCTTTTTTTTTGTATTTTATTTAAAACATTATAACTTACAAGGTGGTATAAAATATTAAATAACACCACAATACAGGATCTGAACAAGATTACTAAGAATCATATCACAAGTGCAGAAGAAAAATTTTTGAAAACCCAATACAAAATAGGAATATGTAACAAACGCAAAATACATACATAACATTCACTGACACACATTATACCAAATGATAAAATATCTGACACATACACACAAAACTGTTGACCCCCCCATTAAAACCCATCTATAAATACATCCACATCATTCGCACACTTAATGATCACAGCAGTGATCAAACATAAATTTATGTAACTTTATATATACATGCAACTGTTTATGTGATTTTACTTAAGAACAAATTCTGGTAATTATTCTAACACATTACTCTATAACAAAAATAACCATTACACAAATTACATAATCATATAAAGCATCAACAACTGCAAGATTTGTACAGCATACGTTGCATCAGCAACCAAACTTGATACCATTACAAAAGTGATGGAAAACAAACTATGTAAATACATATATATAAACCATCTAAGAGGAATTAAATTCCCTACAAAATTACAATAAATACTGCGAAAATACATACCAGAAAAATTATCTTTGCAAAAACTGGTAGACCAACATGGACAGTGACTTCTATAACTCTCTTTTAATAACAAGGACCTAATTTATACAAATCTTGGGCTTATCAAAACCTTTCACACAAAACTTACATGTCAACACAGCAGCACGCAGTACATGCCTTCCTGACCCTCACATTCTTTCACAAAAACTTTACCTCATACACTCTCCCTCCTAAAACTAATGTCAACCCGCTTATAAAGGAAACCAGTCCCTTACGTATAATTAGCTCGCCAAATGAATGAGGCCATTGACCGTAATTTTGTAGCAGGTCTCTGGAAACCGTGCCCTCCAATGTCCCCCGTAAATAAGTTTGCTCCTGCAAACCGTTCTATATATGCCTGCCGCAATTGCCCTAATTCTAATTCCCTCCACCCCCCGCGTCCCTCATCCCCCAGAAAATATACAGAAAATCCGCTACTACATACATAATAGCCCTTTTCACTTCCCTTGAGACCCCGCGTACTTCTAATGTTAAGGCTCGCAGGGTCCCTACATTACCCCCACCCATCAACCTAAAAACCTTCGCTAACCACACCCTTACCTCCCTCAACTCTTCACAGAAATAAACATCATGAAAAGCTGTTTCCTGTTCTCCACAGTGATCGCAGGTCTGTTCCCTCACCAATCCCACTGAACACAAAACAGCTTTCGATGCTAATATCCCCATCATAAATCTATATACAAACTCCCGTACTCTCAGCATTAAGTTAAGCTTTCGAAAGTCATTCCACATCATCCCCCAATCATACAAGGGATAAACCGATACCCCCTGTATGATTTCCGGCCTTCTGCTCATCGCCTCCAAACGCCCCACCCTAAGTTTTTCCACCTCCCTAATCAATAACAATAACCTCAGCATATCCTCGCATTCAGTTAATTCTTTTCCGCCCCACCATCTCCACACATCCTCCATCACTTTCCCCACTCTAGCCCCTCTTCCCCCCCCCCGCCCTAACGAGCCTCTGTTTCACATATAGGGCCTTCACCCTCGGCCCCAACGCTAAAAAGCCTACTCCTCCACTGCGTATATTCGACATCACCACCTCCTTGCTTAGCCATGCCCTCCCAAAACCCCAAACATAACATAATGCCCTCCTCCGAATCTCCTGTACGTCCTGAGTCTGCAATGGATGCACCACAGCCATACTCCACACTTTACTATAAACTAATGAATTTACGATTATCGCCCGCTGTTGTAAGGTGACGTCCCCCGCCCGTGAACCTTCTCCACCACCACCTCCGAATTCACCTGCCTAGCCTCCCGCACTTCTGTCATGTATATAACTCCACAAATTTTTAGCCGAACCATCACTTCCCACCCAAACTCCAACCCCAAACACCTCCCCCCCCCCACCCAGGAACCCACCTCCAGCATACTTGATTTTGCTCTGTTCACCCGCATTCCAGACGCCCTCCTGAAAAGCTCTAACACTCTTTCCACCGTACGCAATCCCTCCACTCCAGCTATCAGAACAGTGGTGTCGACCACATACCCCACCACATCTATACACCCATCCTTCTCCCCATTTAAAATCCCCCCTCAACGAGCCCATAAAATGGATGCTGCATACACGCAAACAATATTTGAGACAGGGTTCACCCCTGTCTCAATCCCCTCTCCATCTTGACAGGCCTACCCAACCTGCCATTAATTTGAACCCACACCATTGCAGATGAATACATTGTATCAACCCACCTCACCACTCCCATACCAAAACCGAGATGCAACAAACAAGCCCTCAAAAAGTTTTTATCCACACAGTCGTATGCATTTTCCCAATCAATACCCAAAAGCCCTCCCCCATTGCAACCCTCCAAAAAATTCCTAATGCGGCCATGCCCATCTCTCATACTTCTGCCTGGAATACCCATCTGCCCCTTATGAATAACCCCACCTATCGCCTTCTTCATCCTATTGCCCAGTATCTTTGCGAAAATCTTGTAGTCGGCACACATTAGCAAAATAGCTCTGTACGCACTCAATACTCTTCCCTCTCGCTTTTTGCATACTAATACGGCAACACCCATTCGCTGTGTCTGTCCTAACTGTCCCTCCCGTCGCATACAATTCATGACCATCACCAGACAGTACTTAATGTGCTCCCATTGAACTCTATAAAAATCATTTGAAATCCCATCTATACCCGGCGCCTTGCCAGTACTCATATTGAACACAGTCTCCTCAACTTCCCCCATGCTAATCTCACCTCCCATCCCCATGCCTTCCTGTCCACACGACCCTAACCCTCTCCCCCCCCACACCTCAATAGCATCGCCTTCCTCCCCCTTCCCCCACTTCCTTTGGAACTAGAAATCAGCATAATTACTCATGCCTTCCGTAGTATTTAGTTCCTGCCCCTTATGATATCCACCTATATCCTCACTTACCTCCAAGTTTAAAATAATCGAATCCTTCTGCCTTACCCTAAAACCTGGCAAAACACTTCCCGAAGGTTTAGCACCCCACATCACAGCCTCCATTCCCGCCCTTACACGTACCGCATCAAATCTATCATTATGTAATTCCGCCAACCTGTCCCTGAGTTACACCATGTTTCCGTACTGCCGCCCCCCCCCCTTCCTCATAACACCCATTTAGCTGATATTCCAAATAATTTTGCAACCCATACCTCCACCCTGCCTCTTCCCTTCCCTTCCTTTTATAAAAACCTGCAATACCCAGCTTAGTGTGCCTTTCCCATCATTCTAAGACACACGACTCCAACTCTCTAGAATCCCAAAAAGTTTGCCACCATTCCCCAAACACCATACTCACCTCACTCCTCACGAGTCTTGCATTTACTTTCCAAAAAACCGATTGTATCCTAACCATACCCTCCCAATCAAGATCCGCCATAACTGCCCTATGATCAGAAAACCCCACATCAAAAGTCCTGACTCCCAACACACGTACAGCTTCCGTTGCATAGATCCTATCTAATCTTGCAGCATAATCCTGTCTAACAAACGTATACTGAACCCACCAACCACCCCTCCCCACAACATCCAAAACCCCCACGTCTCCCAACACATTGCATAACATGCCCAACATACACCCCGCCCCCCTCGGTTCCACATCCCCCCCCCTAATAACACAATTCCAATCTCCCCCTATTACAGTGACTAAAGGTAAACCCCTTAAATAGTACATCAAAAATTCCCTCACAAAGTTCTCCTTGACTCATGCGTTGCCATCCGCCGGCATATACACTCCTATAAAACAAACCCTCGTTGCACCCCACTCCCCCTCCACCCGCACGACCCTCCCCCCCTCCTCCCACCCCAAAATATGCAATGGACTGGTTTCCTTTACAGCCACAGCAACCCCACCTTTTAACCTCAAAGAGCCACTCACATACAACTTATATCCTTTCAAAGACAACTCACAACCAAACTTATAATTGTGCTCCTGAATGAAACATATCTACATTAAATCTCTTTAAAAACCATTCCACCCATACTCTTTTAACCTCGGCTCTCAGGCCATTAACACTGATCGTTACAACCTTGAATTATGACAGTAAAGGCGGCTTGCCCCGCCGCCTTGGAATGTTACCCACGAGACTTGGCTGCTGACTAGAGCCACGTTTGGCACCCTCTCTGTCCAGTCCCCCAACCCCCCCTTGTCCTTTGAACCTTTCAGTACTTCAGCACCGCTACACCCACTCTCCGGGAGATCCAACCTGGACCTCCAAGACTTCTTTCCAGGTCTCTGCCTGGGCATTAAGACGTCATCCATATCAGACGTCCCAGCTGTTCTCTTGCGTGAACCTCTGTCTCCACACATAACCTCCTCTTCTGTGCACTCTCTGTGCACCTCAGCCACTACCGTGTGCACCTTGCCCTCATTACACATGGTCTCCCCACGTCCAGATGCTTCTGTTGTCTCCTCCAATGAGTGTCTACGCTGCTCATCATCCAGACTCCCCTCCACCTCACTCAGGAAGGTATTCAAAACCTCATCCAGCATTCCATCCTGTTGCATTACAGGCTCACCGTCATTGCTCGTCGTCGTCGTCTGCTCAGGCCCCGTCCCACCGGTAACGTAGCACATGAGTCCGTCTCCGCCTCTGCTTTATCCACTTCCTCACTCCAACTGCACGATGCCTGCCTTTCGGCCGCACCTGTCTCCTGCACCACAGGACCCAACTGCTGATCCACCTGTGTTGGCATCTGTTCCCTCCGTCCTGGTTTCCTATGGCACTGGGCTGCCATATGGTCAAATGATCCGCACAGCCTACCTGTCCTTCTCTGTCCCGCATAGTATACGTAGACCTGTGTTCGGAACTCTTCCAATAAAACGTACGAAGGTACTGATTGCCGTAACGCCATCTTCAGATTGAAGGATCCCTCTGGCAGTCCCACATAAGGCCCATCCTTCCACACTCCCAATTCCACTACATGAATCTTGCCATAACGACAGAATACCGCTACCACATCATACTCTGTAGCTTCAAAGGGCACATTTCTGACTTTTACATTTGTCACATTGCTGGATACATCATGTAGACATACCTCCACTGCTGTATTCACGGCCATCCTCTTCTGCTTGAGTAAAATCCAGCATTTATGAATTCGATGAAAATCCTGGTAACTCCGTTAACAGCAACACCATAAAGCTCTTCACTGGGTATCCCATACACATCATGAATAATCATAGGAAGTATCACCTGCATTGTAGAACTACTTAGGGTACCATGTACCAGCTCAACACAGACAGTATTCACACGTCGACCATGTCTATCCACTATTTTGATTGCTCAAAACAGGAAAACTGCGCAGAAAACCAACTGAATCAGGAGTGTCTGCGCAGCAGGTCCACACGGCCCGAGAGCGATGAGGACAATGACAAAGTTAATACAACACAGAGGGACAGTCAATGACTCATCCAAATTAGCATTTGCAGGTGCCATTAACAGCATTCTCCTGGTGCGATTTTATAACTCAAAAAGACTTTCATTGTGGACTGTACAGATGACGTGTGCACTAAAAATTTGAAGCCATCCAAACGAGGCATTCTCGTGTTTTCACATGAAAATTAAAATCACAGATCCGTCATTAAAAATTAAATTTATTATACAAGTAGACAATATAAAAAACATAAATGGAACTTGTTTCTGAACAATTTGTAAGCATTAAAAAATAGAAATAGGAACTACTTATCAACAATGACACATTGCAATGGGATACAACTCACAAATGAAATATTCCTGAGTTCCCTGAGAAAGAACAATCATTTTACATCACTAATTTCTGCAATGAAACTTTATGAAACAATTTCTATCCTTCTTGATCCATAAATTTACTTTGCATGTGGCACAGGAAAATGAAGATGTGACATGATTATTCGTTTTGCTGCAATACTTGCATGTAAGCAAGTATCTTCTTCTTGTTCAATTTCTGCTTTTTGGATGGTGGCATAGCTTCCTCCTCATCTGTGACACCTCTGCATCTGGTGGCAAGTATTCATCACCACTGTCCACCAATTCCAGGTCATCTGAGTCTTGATCTGAGTCATTTTCGTCCCAAACACAGACAAATTTTGACTTATCCTTGGAGGACTCACCATAGAACAATTTCTGATTGATCTGGAAGGACAATAAAAACGTTCTGTACACACCCAGATCATTACTAAATTCATATATACACTACCAAATTTTATGGAAATATTTATTTACCGAAACTTGAAAACATCACCTAAACGGGCAGGACAGAGTGTACTCGGTTCTCTTTTGCTGCACTTTTTTCATTTGCATGGTGCACTCTTATTATGCTTCACTATGTCTTTATATATATATATATATATATATATAAATACATATATATATATATATATATATATATATATATATATATATATATATTTATTTATATATATATATATTTATATATATATATTTATTTATATATATATATATATATATATATATATATATATATATATATATATATATATATATATATATATATATCACTTGCAGCAAACAATACCCACAACCCAGCAAACCGCCCCGACGGGATCACCATCTATCCTTGGAAGAATGGCAAGCTCTTAGCATGGGACTATACCTGTGTGTCCACACTGGCTGAAACCTATATCCATCACAGTGTGGGGCGACAGGGAGGAGCTGCTGACCACAGGGAGGAGTACAAGATCAGCAAGTACAGGGACATTAGCCAACAGTATCAATTTGTCCCAGTGGGATCAGAGACCTTGGGATCATGGGGAAAAAATGCCACACGTTTCCTTAAAGAATTGGGTTCCAGACTCATCGACACCACCAGGGACCCAAGGGCAGCCACTTTCATGTTCCAGCGCCTCAGCGTCGCCATCCAGAGGGGAAATGCTTGCTGCATACTTGGTTCACGTCCAGCCTCGGAGGAGCTGGAGGAAATTCATCATCTTTGATACATTGTGCCATTGTATTCATGTTTATGTTTTTTTCTGTAAATGTATTTTGTTTATTAATAAATGTTCACTTAGAATATAAATATAGGGGGTGGTAGGAGAAGAAAATATTCAAACAGCTCCGGGGAGAACCTTGAGTTTTCCCTGAGGTACGTTTATTGTCTTCTCTGAGGATGAGGGTCCCCATTCCAGCTATAGAGGTGGTACTTCCCTATATTTTTTATATATCAAAATATAGCTAAACTATTCATTTATGCACTAGACACACAAATCAGTACTTACCGACATTGTAGAGGGTGAAATGCAAGAGTATATGAGGAGCACTCGACGAAAAACACGAGTCTGGGCGATGCCAAGCTAGAAGTGTTTACAGTTTGCTCTCTCGACCAATGGGAAGCAAGGAGACGTCATCGCCTTTAGCTGGAGCGACTCAGAGAAAGCTTGTGATTGGTCAGAAATAGAGAATGGGAACCCAGATACACTGGAGGAGTAGGAGAACACACGCAAAAAAACACGCTCTCAGGACCGAGTAAACTCGGTCCTGCCCGGTAAAGGGTTTTAAACGAGGCATTCTGTATTAAGGTACTGCAGGTGACTTCTGCATTACCTGCTGGTTATCTACAAGGTTAAGAGTGTGTGTCAGCTGAGAGGTGTATTTCTCTCAGTGTAATTATGTCCATATTTTAGGGATTAAGGTTAACTTTTGTTTTGTGATGAGAAGGTAGCCCCGCAACCTTAATTAGTGACCCTAGTGCAGTCAATAGGCTTTAAACCCCATTTACCTGCAAACTATTACATGGGACACAATTTATAAATGTTCTCATGAGTATGTTTCTCTTGATATATGAGTAGTGAGACAAATAGTGTAAGTGTGCAGTGACAGCAGCAGTGTAAGTGTGCAGTGAGAGCAACAGTGTAAGTGTGCAGTGACAGCAGCAGTGTAAGTGTGCAGTGAGAGCAACAGGGTAAGTGTACAGTGACAGCAGCAGTGTAAGTGTGCAGTGAGAGCAACAGTGTAAGTGTGCAGTGAGAGCAGCAGTGTAAGTGTGCAGTGAGAGCAGCAGTGTAAGTGTGCAGTGAGAGCAACAGTGTAAGTGTGCAGTGAGAGCAACAGTGTAAGTGTGCAGTGACAGCAGCAGTGTAAGTGTGCAGTGAGAGCAGCAGTGTAAGTGTGCAGTGAGAGCAACAGTGTAAGTGTGCAGTGAGAGCAGCAGTGTAAGTGTGCAGTGAGAGCAGCAGTGTAAGTGTGCAGTGAGAGCAGCAGTGTAAGTGTGCAGTGAGAGCAACAGTGTAAGTGTGCAGTGAGAGCAACAATGTAAGTGTGCAGTGAGAGCAACAGTGTAAGTGTGCAGTGAGAGCAAGTGCAAGTGTGCAGTGAGAGCAACAGTGTAAGTGTGCAGTGAGAGAAACAGTGTAAGTGTGCAGTTAGAACAGCAGTGTAAGGGTGCAGTGAGAGCAACAGTGTAAATGTGCAGTGAGAGCAACAGTGTAAGTGAGCAGTGAGAGCAACAGTGAAAGTGTGCAGTGAGAGCAACAGTGTAAGTGTGCAGTGACAGCAGCAGTGTAAGTGTGCAGTGACAGCAGCAGTGTAAGTGTGAAGTGAGATCAACAGTGTAAGTGAGCAGTGAGAGCAACAGTGTAAGTGTACAGTGAGAGCAACAGTGTAAGTGAGCAGTGACAGCAGCAGTGTAAGTGAGCAGTGAGAGCAACAGTGTAAGTGTGCAGTGAGAGCAGCAGTGTTAGTGTGCAGTGAGAGCAGCAGTGTAAGTGTGCAGTGAGATCAACAGTGTAAGTGTGCAGTGAGAGCAGGAGTGTAAGTGTGCAGTGAGAGCAGCAGTGTAAGTGTGCAGTGAGAGCAGCAGTGTAAGTGTTGAGAGCAGCAGTGTAAGTGTGCAGTGAGAGCAGCAGTGTAAGTGTGCAGTGAGAGCAGCAGTGTAAGTGTGCAGTGAGAGCAGCAGTGTAAGTGTGCAGTGAGAGCAGCAGTGTAAGTGTGCAGTGAGAGCAGCAGTGTAAGTGTGCAGTGAGATCAACAGTGTAAGTGTGCAGTGAGAGCAGCAGTGTAAGTGTTGAGAGCAGCAGTGTAAGTGTGCAATGAGAGCAGCAGTGTAAGTGTGCAGTGAGATCAACAGTGTAAGTGTGCAGTGAGAGCAGCAATGTAAGTGTGCAGTGAGAGCAGCAGTGTAAGTGTGCAGTGAAAGCAGCAGTGTAAGTGTGCAGTGAGAGCAGAAGTGTAAGTGTGCAGTGAGAGCAGCAGTGTAAGTGTGCAGTGAGAGCAGCAGTGTAAGTGTGCAGTGAGAGCAGCAGTGTAAGTGTGCAGTGAGAGCAGCAGTGTAAGTGTGCAGTGAGAGCAGCAGTGTAAGTGTGCAGTGAGAGCAGCAGTGTAAGTGTTGAGAGCAGCATTGTAAGTGTGCAATGAGAGCAGCAGTGTAAGTGTGCAGTGAGATCAACAGTGTAAGTGTGCAGTGAGAGCAGCAGTGTAAGTGTGCAGTGAAAGCAGCAGTGTAAGTGTGCAGTGAGAGCAGAAGTGTAAGTGTGCAGAGAGAGGTGAGAGCAGCAGTGTAAGTGTGCAGTGAGAGCAGCAGTGTAAGTGTGCAGTGAGAGCAGCAGTGTAAGTGTGCAGTGAGAGCAGCAGTGTAAGTGTGCAGTGAGATCAGCAGTGTAAGTGTTCAGTGAGAGCAGCAGTGTAAGTGTGCAGTGACAGCAGCAGTGTAAGTGTGCAGTGAGAGCAGCAGTGTAAGTGTGCAGTGAGAGCAGCAGTGTAAGTGTGCAGTGAGATCAACAGTGCAAGTGTGCAGTGAGAGCAGCAGTGTAAGAGTTGAGAGCAGCAGTGTAAGTGTGCAGTGAGAGCAGCAGTGTAAGTGTGCAGTGAGATCAACAGTGTAAGTGTGCAGTGAGAGCAGCAGTGTAAGTGTGCAGTGAGAGCAGCAGTGTAAGTGTGCAGTGAGATCAGCAGTGTAAGTGTGCAGTGAGAGCAGCAGTGTAAGTGTGCAGTGAGAGCAGCAGTGTAAGTGTGCAGTGAGAGCAGCAGTGTAAGTGTGCAGTGAGAGCAGCAGTGTAAGTGTGCAGTGAGAGCAGCAGTGTAAGTGTGCAGTGAGAGCAGCAGTGTAAGTGTGCAGTGAGAGCAGCAGTGTAAGTGTGCAGTGAGAGCAGCAGTGTAAGTGTGCAGTGAGAGCAGCAGTGTAAGTGTGCAGTGAGAGCAGCAGTGTAAGTGTGCAGTGAGAGCAGCAGTGTAAGTGTGCAGTGAGAGCAGCAGTATAAGTGTGCAGTGAGAGCAGCAGTGTAAGTGTGCAGTGAGAGCAGCAGTGTAAGTGTGCAGTGAGAGCAGCAGTGTAAGTGTGCAGTGAGAGCAGCAGTGTAAGTGTGCAGTGAGAGCAGCAGTGTAAGTGTGCATGCACACGTCGTGAGGTATATATCTCAGCGTATATCCTCTTAGAGTATACTTGATTCCCAATATCGCCAATTTCTCGGATTAAGGTATATTTATCCGGTGATAAAGAGAGTTTGTGCCGACTTAATGACCGTCGTGTAGTCGATAAGCCACATTAACTAACTAACTATTGTTTGGAAATCTCAAAGTGGGCGCCAAACATTCTTCAAACAAATTCGATCAGGGAAGTCATTCTCCAGTTACTGATCGGATTCCAGTGATTCCAGGTTTTGGTTTAATGTTACGATTTCTTTATAATTTCGGATTTGCAGCCACTATGATTAAACTTAGGGAATATCATCCATTTTACTAAATACATATTTGTTATTTTTCATTTGTTGAATATGAACGAATATTCTTGTTTTCTCAGTAAAATGAACAAACTGAAAATAATACTACCCAATTAAAAATTACACCATTACTCAGGATAATATGTCTCTGTAAATGTTTTTGAGAATGGCAGGATGCTATAGATTCTGCAAAAACTTTGCAGATGTTGTAGCCCCTCACCTCACCAGTCACAGGAAATATTTTTTCTGGATCCCAAATTATCAAGAGTCATATAACAGTGTTAAACGTCTCTTATGTGCTGCCCCCATTCTTTTGTCTCCCATTGTTTTCGAAACCCTATGTATTACAGGTTGATTCTTCCGATTCTGGTAAGAATGATCTGCAGCCTGCGGCGTTTTTCTCATCGAAGTACCAGGCCTACCATTGGGCTTACCTTGCTGCTGAAAAGGAGGCCCTGGCCTTGGTACTTGCCTCAGAGCATTTTAACGTGTTCTTCACCAATACGTCACTTGCTGTCACCGTGTTCAGTGACGACAATCATCTGACGTACCTCAGCTCGATGAATATCAAGAACATGCGTTTGATGAGATGGTCTTTAAGGATTCAGCCCAACAACCTGTCCATACGCCATATAGCCAACGAAGATAATGTGATGACAGACGCCCTTTCTTGATCGTGATTTTGTTAGGAAATTTTAGGGACAAACTCTTATGATTATAAAGTAAATGTTGAGTTAATCTGGTCATAAAGATTTTCTTTTAGTGAGGAAACACTTGCTTCCATCTACAAGTGTACTGAACCTATGCTAGCCCTGTCTGCTGTCTCGCTCTAACGTCGTGGATGAGCTAGATGGGTGAGAGGAAAGGTGGTTCCATTAGTATTTTGCGCAGTGGTTGCACACTACCCATTGAGGATGCCTGGACCTGGTTATTAGATCCATTTTGAGGTGGGTGTGTGTGTGGCATGCTAAAGGTATGTTGCATTTTATTTGGCATATGACACATATACCCATATAGGCATGGTTCCCAACAGCAAAACATGTGCTAAGAGTTTAACGATCAGGGGCCCCGTCGTTATACCAGTACCTTGTTTCAGTCCAGCCAATCACAAGGAAGCCTGCCAAAGCTGTGAAGCGATGTGGTACACTCATGAAGCAACTTCAGCAGAGTTGCCTTCCCTGCTGGACGCCACGGTATACCGTGTCTTGTGTTTGCATTTGCCTCATTCATCGCTTACTTTGTCTTATGCTTGCATTTGTTTCATTGTACATAGCTGCATATACTGTACATAGGTTTTATTTAACGCATCGGCCGTATTCCACCGAGGCAGGAGACCTAAGAAGAAAAAACTAAATTCTTTCTTTTCAAATTAAGTAATTTGTACAGGAGAAGGGGTTACTAGCCCCTTGTTCCCGGCCTTTTAATTGCTTCTTGCGACATGCATGACTTATGGAGGAAGAATTCTTTTCCACTTCTCATGTGTAGTGTGACCTAAGTGTGAGTATAAGTAGCAAGATATACTTGTTATCCCGTGTGTTTATGATACAGAAAATAGACACCAGCAATCCTGCCATCATGTAAAACAGGTTTATGTTTCACACTCACTAGACAGGACGGTAGTACCGCCCTGTGTGCTACTACCTCGCGTCGCAATTCATCTATCTCTGAATATTAAGTTTACCTACATTTTTATCACCTACACAATAATATTACAATATGTATTGAGTGTATGTTTTAGTTATTTAAACATTCTTGAAAACCTTATTGAATGAAAAAATACTTAAAATATGCCCATAACTGTCAAAACTTAACAAAACTAATTCAAGGAGCATAAAACTCAGAGTTCAAGTAACTACTTGCAGAGACTTGCATTCATAATAATTACCTTATAATACCTTTTAATTTGTTTAGAATTTCTTAAAAACTAATAAAAATACCTGATATAAGGATAATACTTTGTCAACCTTCATCCCAGACAAATAAGTCACCTGACATAAGCTATATATCTTGTAAGTACCAGATTATTTTTGACGAAGGAAATATATTAATTTATTTTCTGCTGTCTTTTTGTTCATTTCTAAGTGTTTATCGCATTACGGTAAAGTTTGGAAGCCATGTTTACACCTGAGGAACCTTACCTGACCTGGCCTGTGTATGTAATATCCATTCACCTCCTTTACATGATCAGTGAATTTGCCTGCAACATATAGACGAGCAGCTTTAGGAATATTAGACAGTATGTCCTCGGATCATGATGAAACACCTAGCCCTGCTGGGTGCATGATTCTTGTATGATTGAGTGGTCCAGTGGGTTAAAATGTCATTTGATTTTCGCTCACCATGAGTGAGAACGACATGACCGAGAACGACATAGGTTCGAGTCCTTGGCTTCTGCCAAGTGAGTGTAAAAAGGGAACCTGTATTTATTTTGCATGATGGTAGGATTGCTGGTGTCTTTTTTCTGTTTTATAAACATGCATGACTTCAGGTACATCTTGCTACTTCTGCTTACATTTAAGTCACACTACATGTACATGTAGTGTGAAGAGAAGAGAGAAGAGTGGAGAAGAGAGAAGTGTAGAGGAGAGAGAGAGATTTTGGGAAATGATGAGTGAATGCGTGGGGAGTTTTGAACCAAGTGAGAGAGTACTTGTGGTTGGGGATCTCAATGCTAAAGTGGGTAAAAATATTGTTGAGGGAGCAATAGGCAAATCTGGGGTGCCAAGGGAAAATGAAAATGGGGAGGCTTTAATTGAGCTATGTGTAGAAAGAGGTTTAGTAATAAGTAATGCATATTTTATTAAAAAGATGATAAATAAATATACAAGGTATGATATAGCACGTAATGAAAGTAGTTTGTTAAATTATGTATTGGTGGATATAAGGTTGATGGGTAGGCTCCAGGATGTACATGTTTATAGAGGGGCAACTGATATATCGGATCATTATTTAGTTGTAGCTACAGTTAGAGTAAGAGGTAGATGGGACGAAAGGACAATGGAAACAAGTAAGAGAGAGGTGAAAGTGTATAAACTAAGGGACGAGGAAGGTCGGGTGAGATATAAGCAGCTATTGGCAGAAAGGTGGGCTAGTGCAAGTATGAGTAGTGGGGGGGTTGAAGAGGGTTGGAATAGTTTTAAAAATGCAGTATTAGAATGTGGGGAAGAAGTTTGTTGTTATAGGAGGGTGGGTGCAGGAGGAAAGAGGAGTGATTGGTGGAATGATGAAGTAAAGGGTGTGATAAAAGAGAAAAAGGTAGCTTATGAGAGGTTTTTTTCAAAGCAAAAGTGTTATAAGAAGAGCAGAGTATATGGAGAGTAAAGGAAAGGTGAAGAGAGTGGTGAGAGAGTGCAAAAGGAGAGCAGCTGATAGAGTGGGAGAGGCACTACTAAGAAATTTTGCAGAGAATAAGAAAAAAGTTTGGAGTGAGATAAACGAATTAAGAAAACCTAGGGAATGAATGGATTTGTTCAGTTAAAAACAGAGTAGGGGAGTTAGTAGATGGGGAGCTGAAGGTATTGGGTAGATGGCCGAAATATTTTGAGGAATTTTCAAATATTGATAAAGAAAGGGAGGCGGTAATTTCATGCACTGGCCAGGGAGGTATAGCACCTTTTAGGAGTGAAGAAGAGCAGGATGTGAGTGTGCGAGGTGCGTGAGGCATTACATAGAATAAAAGGGGGTAAAGCAGCTGTAACTGACGGGATTATGACAGAAATGTTAAAAGCAGGAGGGATATAGTGTTGGAGTGGTTGGTATTTTTGTTTAATAAATGTATGAAAGAGGGGAAGGTACCTAGAGATTGGCAGAGAGCATGTATAGTTCCTGTATACAAAAGGAAGGGGCACAAAAGAGATTGTTAAAATGATAGAGGAACGAGTTTATTAAGTTTATCAGGAAAAGTGTATGGTAGGGTTATTATCGCAAGAATTAGAGGTAAGACAGAGAATAGGATTGCGATGAGCAAGGAGGTTTTAGAGTAAGTATGGGATGTGTAGATCAAGTGTTTACATTGAAGCATATATGTGCACAGTATTTAGATAAAGACGGGAAGTTTTCATTGCATTTATGGATTTAGAAAAGGCATTTGATAAAGTGGATAGGGGAGCAATGTGATAGATGTCGCAAGTATATGAAATAGGTGGTAAGTTACTAAATGCTGTAAAGAGTTTTTATAAGGATAGTGAGGCTCAGGTTAGGGTGTGTAGAAGAGAGGGAGACTACTTCCTGGTAAAAGTAGGTCTTAGACAGGGATGTGTAATGTCACCATGGTTGTTCAATATATTTATAGAGTGAACATTAAAATGGTATAAAATACCGACAGGTTGTTAGGTAAGACACATATGCAACAGTTAGGTATCTTTATTTCGAAACGTTTCGCCTACACAGTAGGCTTCTTCAGTCGAGTACAGAAAAGTTGATAGAAGCAGAAGATACTTGAAGACGATGTAATCAGTCCATCACCCTTAAAGTTTTGAGGTGGTCAGTCCCTCAGTCTGGAGAAGAGAAGAGTCTATGGAACAATGCTCTTCTCCAGACTGAGGGACTGACCACCTCAAAACTTTAAGGGTGATGGACTGATTACATCGTCTTCAAGTATCTTCTGCTTCTATCAACTTTTCTGTACTCGACTGAAGAAGCCTACTGTGTAGGCGAAACGTTTCGAAATAAAGATACCTAACTGTTGCATATGTGTCTTACCTAACAACATCTTTATAGAGGGCTTGTGAAGGAGGTACATACTAGGGTGTTCGGGAGAGGGGTGGGATTAAATTATGGGGAATCAAGTACAAAATGGGAGATGACACAGTTGCTTTTTGCTGATGATACTGTGGTTATCAAAGTTAGTAGACGAGTTTGGGAGTGTGTGTAAAGGTAGAAAGTTGAAAGTAAACATAGATAAGAGTAAGGTGATGAGGGTATCAAACAATTTAAATAAAGAAAAATTTAATCACATTGGAGAGAAGGAGTATGGAAGAAGTGAATGTTTTTTAGATTTTTGGGAGTTGACTTGTCAGCGGATGGGTTTATGAAGGATGAGGTTAACCATAGAATTGATGAAGGAAAAAGAGTGAGTGGTGCATTGAGGTATATGTGGAGATAAAAAAAAAACATTGTCTATGGAGGCAAAAAAGGGAATGTATGAAAGTACAGTGGTACCAACACTATTTGTATGGGTGTGAAGTTTGGGTTGTAAATGCTGCAGCGAGGAGACGGTTGGAGGCGGTGGAGATGTCCTGTCTAAGGGCAATGTGTGGTGTAAATATTATGCAGAGAATTCGAAGTGCGGAAATTAATAGAAGGTTTGGAGCTAAAAGTATTGGTCAGATGGCAGAAGAGGGGTTGTTGAGGTGGTTTGCTCATTTAGAGAGAATGGAACAAAGTAGAATGACATGGAGAGCGTATAAATCTGTAGGGGAAGGAAAGCGGGGTAGGGGTCGTCCTCAAAAAGGTTGGAGGGAGGGGGTAAAGAAGGTTTTGTGGGCAAGGGGCTTGGACTTCCAGCAAGTGTACATGAGCGTGATAGATAGGAGTGAATGGAGACGAATGGTTTTTGGGACCTGATGAGCTGTTGGAGTGTAAGCATGGTAATATTTAGTGAAGGGATTCAAGAAAGCCGGTTATTTTTATATAGCCGGTCTTGAGTTCTGGAAATGGGAAGTACAATGTCTGCACTTTAAGGTGTTTGGGATACTGGCAGTTCGGAGGAATATTTTATAAATCTTTATATATACAGTGTACTTCTAAACTCTTGCATCTGGGCGCCTCTGCAAACACAATGATTATATATGAGTGAGGTGAAAGTTTGAATGATGAATGTATTTTCATTTTGGGGATTTTCTTTCTTTTTTTGGGTCACCCTGCCTCGGTTGGAGACGGCCGACTTGTTGATATATATATATATATATATATATATATATATATATATATATATATATATATATATATATATATATATATATATATATATATATATATATATATATATATATATATATATATATATATATATATATATATATATATATATATATATATATATATATATATATATATATATATATTTATATATATATATAAGGAGGTTTCAGAGTGGGTAGGGGATGTGTAGATCAAGTGTTTACATTGAAGCATATATGTGAACAGTATTTAGATAAAGGTAGGGAAGTTTTTATTGCATTTATGGATTTAGAAAAGGCATATGATAGAGTGGATAGAGGAGCAATGTGGCAGATGTTGCAAGTATATGGAATAGGTGGTAAGTTACTAAATGCTGTAAAGAGTTTTTATGAGGATAGTGAGGCTCAGGTTAGGGTGTGTAGAAGAGAGGGAGAATACTTCCCGGTAAAAGTAGGTCTTAGACAGGGATGTGTAATGTCACCATGGTTGTTTAATATATTTATAGATGGGGTTGTAAAAGAAGTAAATGCTAGGGTGTTCGGGAGAGGGGTGGGATTAAATTTTGGGGAATCAAATTGAAAATGGGAATTGACACAGTTACTTTTTGCTGATGATACTGTGCTTATGGGAGATTCTAAAGAAAAATTGCAAAGTTTAGTGGATGAGTTTGGGAATGTGTGTAAAGGTAGAAAGTTGAAAGTGAACATAGAAAAGAGTAAGGTGATGAGGGTATCAAATGATTTAGATAAAGAAAAATTGGATATCAAATTGGGGGAGGAGGAGTATGGAAGAAGTGAATGTTTTCAGATACTTGGGAGTTGACGTGTCGGCGGATGGATTTATGAAGGATGAGGTTAATCATAGAATTGATGAGGGAAAAAAGGTGAGTGGTGCGTTGAGGTATATGTGGAGTCAAAAAACGTTATCTATGGAGGCAAAGAAGGGAATGTATGAAAGTATAGTAGTACCAACACTCTTATATGGATGTGAAGCTTGGGTGGTAAATGCAGCAGCGAGGAGACGGTTGGAGGCAGTGGAGATGTCCTGTCTAAGGGCAATGTGTGGTGTAAATATTATGCAGAAAATTCGGAGTGTGGAAATTAGGAGAAGGTGTGGAGTTAATAAAAGTACTAGTCAGAGGGCAGAAGAGGGGTTGTTGAGGCGGTTTGGTCATTTAGAGAGAATGGATCAAAGTAGAATGACATGGAAAGCATATAAATCTATAGGGGAAGGAAGGCGGGGTAGGGGTCGTCCTCGAAAGGGTTGGAGAGAGGGGGTAAAGGAGGTTTTGTGGGCAAGGGGCTTGGACTTCCAACAAGCGTGCGTGAGCGTGTTAGATAGGAGTGAATGGAGACGAATGGTACTTGGGACATGACGATCTGTTGGAGTGTGAGCAGGGTAATATTTAGTGAAGGGATTCAGGGAAACCGGTTATTTTCATATAGTCGGACTTGAGTCCTGGAAATGGGAAGTACAATGTCTGCACTTTAAAGGAGGGGTTTGGGATATTGGCAGTTTGGAGGGATATGTTGTGTATCTTTATACGTATATACTTCTAAACTGTTGTATTCTAAGCACCTCTGCAAAAGCAGTGATAATGTGTGAGTGTGGTGAAAGTGTTGAATGATGATGAAAGTATTTTCTTTTTGGGGATTTTCTCTCTTTTTTGGGTCACCCTGCCTCGGTGGGAGACGGCGGACTTGTTGGAAATATATATATATATATATAAATATATATATATATATATATATATATATATATATATATATATATATATATATATATATATATATATATATATATATATATATATATATATATATATGTGTGTGTGTGTGTGTGTGTGTGTGTGTGTGTGTGTGTGTGTGTGTGTGTGTGTGTGTGTGTGTGTGTGTGTGTGTGTGTGTGTGTGTGTGTGTGTGGTTGCAGGGGAGGAGACTCAGCTCCTGTATGTGTGTGTGTATACATACAGTGGAACCTCTGGTCATGAACGCTTCCGAACATAAACACATCTGCTCACGTCCAAAAAATTCGCCAAGTTTTTGCATCTGGTCACGAACACACAATCGAGTGCAGAACAAACACAGCTGTGCCAATTTTCACATTCCGTCCCATTTTTTCGCACACGCCAATTTTCTCCACTGTCTGTAATTACGATCGTGATAAATTCAGATTAGCAATATTTTATCAACAGGTAGTGCCGAATCAGCTTCTGGCAGTGCCAGTATCTGGCTAGGGCTTGCCATAAATCATTTTTTGTAAATATTTTTTTTCTCTGTTGGGCTATTTTATTGAAACTTGGGCAATGTATGTTGGACAGACCTTCTTAACGTACACCAAAATTTAAAAAAAATCGGAGGATAAATAACGGAGTTTGCGGCTCAGTCATTAGATGTTCCTTAAATGTCTTAGGACTAGTGCAATATTAGTGTTCTCTGTTGTTCAAGGCTTTCTCTGTTGTTCATGGTATAATTAACTATTTTTGTGCGTGAAAATATTAAAAAAACAATGTTTACATACAGTTTGTAAGGGTCTGGAACGGATTAATCGGATTTACATACAATCCAGTGAAGAAATTAGGTTCGGGTTACAACCAAATCGGGTCGTGACCCGAGTTTTGGAACGAATTTTGGTCGTGACCAGAGGTTCCACTGTATATATATGTCTTCCCTTCTCACCAGCTTCATATCATCACCCATATATATTTCAGTTTTAAATTTACAGCCTATTTAATTCCTCCAGAATCTGATTATTTATTTAGGTTATTCAACATATTTGCTGTTATATTTCTTTTGCCATTATTCTTGCCATAAGTCTCATTCTTTGCACGTCCTTTGCCTCACCTTCTTAACTCCTTTCACATATCATGCTGTCAGCGTAGGCAGGCAGCGCCTGTCAGCGTAGCGAGGCAGTGCCTGTCAGCATAGCCAGGCAGTGCCTGTCAGCGTAGGCAGGCAGCGCCTGTCAGCGTAGCGAGGCAGCGCCTGTCAGCGTAGCGAGGCAGCGCCTGTCAGTGTAGCCAGGCAGTGCCTGTCAGCGTAGCCAGGCAGTGCCTGTCAGCGTAGCCAGGCAGTGCCTGTCAGCGTAGCCAGGCAGTGCCTGTCAGCGTAGCCAGGCAGTGCCTGTCAGCGTAGCCAGGCAGCGCCTGTCAGTGTAGCCAGGCAGTACCTGTCAGCGTAGCCAGGCAGCGCCTGTCAATGTAGCCAGGCAGCGCCTGTCAGCGTAGCCAGGCAGTGCCTGTCAGTGTAGGTAGGCAGCACCTGTCAGGGTAGCGAGGCAGCGCCTGTCAGCGTAGTCAGGCAGCGCCTGTCAGCGTAGCCAGGCAGTGCCTGTCAGCGTAGCCAGGCAGCGCCTGTCAGCGTAGCCAGGCAGCGCCTGTCAGCGTAGCCAGGCAGCGCCTGTCAGCGTAGCCAGGCAGCGCCTGTCAGCGTAGCCAGGCAGCGCCTGTCAGCGTAGCCAGGCAGCGCCTGTCAGCGTAGCCAGGCACTGCCTGTCAGCGTAGCCAGGCAGCGCCTGTCAGCGTAGCCAGGCACTGCCTGTCAGCGTAGCCAGGCACTGCCTGTCAGCGTAGCCAGGCACTGCCTGTCAGCGTAGCCAGGCAGCGCCTGTCAGCGTAGCCAGGCAGCGCCTGTCAGCGTAGCCAGGCACTGCCTGTCAGCGTAGCCAGGCAGTGCCTGTCAGCGTAGCCAGGCAGCGCCTGTCAGCATAGGCAGGCAGCGCCTGTCAGGTGTAGTATGCTTGTAATAGTTCATTCCTTTACTCCCGAGCTTAACCACTTTGAACAATCCTGCTCTGAAACACCCCACCTCTGCACGACCTCACTCTCCTTTAACCCACCCTGCACTACCCTACATGCACTACCCCACCATACACCTAACCCAGCACCACCCCACCATGCATCTAACCCAGCTCCACCCCACCCTGCACCTAACCCAACACCACCCCACCCTGGACCACTTTACACAGCACCACCCCACTCTGCACTACCCGACCCTGCACTACTCCACCCTGCACTAACCCACCATGCACCACCTAACCCAGCGCCACCCCACCCAGCACCACCCCACCCAGCACCACCCCACCCAGCACCACCCCACACTGGCTGTCTTCAAGAAGGCACTGTACAGGCACCTAAAGTCAGTACCTGATCATCCAGTCTGTGGTTCATATGTCGGTTTATGTGTGGCCAGCAGTAACAGCCTGGTTGATCAGACCCTGACCCACCATGAGGCCTGGTCTCAGACCAGGCAGCGGGGGGTATTGACCCCTGAAACCCTCTCTAGGTATATTCTAGGTATCCCTGCACCTACCCTTGCACTACCCACCTTGTACCACCTTACTCAGCTCCACCTCACCCTCCACAACCCCACCCGGCACACCTAACCAATCGCCACCCCAACCTGCACTACCCCACCTGGCATCATCTAATCCAGAACCACCCCACCCTGCACTACCCCACCCTACACTACCCCACCCATCACCACCCCACCCATTAACCAAAGTCCGCACTACCCACCTTGTATCGCCTTACCCAACACCACCCCACCTGAACCACCCCACCCTGCACAACCCTATATTGCACATTCCCACCGACACCACCTCACACAGCAAAATCCCACTCTGCACTACCCCACCCGGCACCACTCCATCCTGCACTACCCCAGACTGCATTAACCCACTCTCCACCACCCCACCCCTGCAACACCCTACCCTACATTAGCCAACCCAGCACCACCCCACCCTGCACTACTCCACCCTGCACCACCTCACCCAACACCACTCCACCTTACACTACCTCACCCAGCACCATCCCCACCTCTGCACTCCACCCTGCACTACTCCACCCTGTTAAACCTTTCCCAGCACCACCCCACTGTGCACTACCCCACCATGCACAACCCCACCCGGCACCACCTCACCCAGTACCACCTCACCCAGCACAACCTCACCCTGCACCATTCCATTAAACAACACCCCACCATGCCCCACCCCACCCAGCACTGCCTCACCCTGTACGACCCCACCCTGCACCACCCTACCCTGAACTACCCCACCCTGCACAACATCTGCACAACCTCACCCTGCACCACTTCACCCTGCACAACTCCACCCAGCACCACCCCACCCTGCACTACTATACTGAAAGCACCAGCAATACTTCATGCTGCTACACAGCTGAGCTTAAATTTATCCAGTGACTGGTGTCACAGAGGTGTAACAGCAGCAGAGTGACGTTTTAGTCGACTTAAGCTGTCATCTTCTCTAAGAGTGTTTGTCAAGAATGGTGCCATTGATTGACACAAGTGACACTGCTCTCTAGTTGATAATTTCCGCTATGCTCTTTTTGTGAACAGTAAAGGCCATTTACACTGTGCTAGGTAAAGCTGATAGATGTAAGTTAGAGGTATTAGGTAAATGGACACATGTAACTAATGTGACATCAAATTGAGACAACGTTTCGCTCTCCAGGAGCTTTGTCAAGAGGGTATTTATATAGGTACCACGTGAGTCGAAATATTGATAGTTGTAGTAATAGTAGTGGTAGTAGAAGCTGTAGTGGAAGTAGTGGTAGTATTAGTAGTAGTAGTCAGAGTAGTAGTGGTAATAATAGTTACAGTAGTAATGATAGTAGTATGAGTGGAGGTATTTGTGTTGGCTGGGTTTATTGTTTTGATTAGAATTCTGGCTAATACCTCCGAAATAACGAAGCTACTCTTACTTTGTTTAATGTCTGAAACGGCTATTAAAGCTGACTCAAGGCATTTATGCCTGCGGGAGTTTGTTTCTTTGATCTCCTGGCCAGCATCACTGAATCTCATAAGATACTTGGAGGAGTTACTGTGTTGAACATGTGCGATGTTTTAAGTTGTCGTTTCTGCTGATACGTTCATTGAGACGTGTGTGAGGGATACTTGTGTTTCACTGACGTATACCTTGTTAATGCCTCCGCAAGGGATTGCGTGAAAACTTGCATTGGCTACTTAAGATTCTGTACTTTGCTCCAGGTCAGGTCCCTGATGGATGCACAGGTTGTGATAGCTACTCTTATGTTAGTTTGGTCAAGTAGTTTGGAGACGTTCAAAGCTATGTGGCTGTTCTATTTACACCACTCATTGCCTTCCAACAGTCTGATATACAAATTTTTATTGCCTTACTCTTATCTATGTTCACTTACAACTTCTTTTCTTTACCATCCTCCCAAACACATCTACTAATCTTTACAA
The DNA here is from genome assembly GCF_038502225.1 of Cherax quadricarinatus. Lineage (NCBI taxonomy): Eukaryota > Metazoa > Arthropoda > Malacostraca > Decapoda > Parastacidae > Cherax > Cherax quadricarinatus. Next base: position 30,465,275 of record NC_091336.1, on the reverse strand, counting down.
CTTCTCTTCAGAATCTCCCAAAAGCACTTTATCATCAGCAAAATGTAACTGTGCCAACCCTGATTTTGTATTAGATTTCGCATATTTTAATATCCCCCCCCCACACCCTAGCAGTTACTTTTCGAACAACCCCATCTATAAATACGTCAACCACGGTGACATCACTTATCCTTACCTAGAATCTACTATTACTGGTAAGTAATCTTCCTCTCTCCTACATACACTAACCTGAGCCTCACTATCCTCATACAAACTTTTTACAACATTTAGTAACTTACTTATTCCATACATTTGCAACATGTGCCACATTGCTCCCCTATCCGCCGTATTATATGCCTTTTCTAAAACCATAAAAGCAACGAAAACTATCTTACCTTCATCTAAAAAAATTTTAATATTTGCTTCAATGTAAACAGTCCACACATCCCCTTCACTTTCTAAATCCTCTTGTTCGTCTGCTCTCCTGCTCTCCTGCTCTCCTGCTCTCCTGCTCTCCTGCTCTCCTGCTCTCCTGCTCTCCTGCTCTCCTGCTCTCCTGCTCTCCTGCTCTCCTGCTCTCCTGCTCTCCTTCTTACCTTTAATTATTTTGATAATAGCCCTACTATTCTCTTTACCTGCTATACTTAGTAGGCTTATACCTCTATATTTTTTTGCACTATTTTGTCCCACGTCCCTCTATATAAGTACCAGCCTCTCCAAAACTGTTACTATACCTACTTTTAACCTTTCTGTCATGATCTCATCAGTCCCAGCATCTTTCATATTACCCAGTGTCTCGCGCATCTTCCCCACACTTCCAACTGCTGTTTCACTCCTAAGAGATGTTGTATGAAATCACTGCCTCCCTCCCTTCATCAACATTTAACAGTCCCTGAAAATGTTTTCCGCCTTCTTCCCAGCGCATCCAACTTCCCATTTACCATCTCCCATCTTCTGTTTATAACTGTGAAATCCTTTTGTTCTCTTAGCTTTCTCAACATATTTATTGCCAGCACTTCACCTATTCCATGAGTGGCTCTCCTTTCACAATCCCTCACCACTCTCTTCACCTTTCTTTTTCTCTCCACATTCTCAACACTGCTTATATCAATTCTGTATTTCCAAAAAAAAAAAAAAAACTCAAATGAGTACATTTTCTACCTTATCACCCCTTTACTTCATCATTCCATCAATCACTCCTCTTCCCTCCCATACCCACCATCCTATATCCACAAACTTCTCCTGACACTAGCACTGCATTCTTATATCTACCCCTTACATTATCAACCTCCTCATGACGTCTACTCTCATTTGCCCATCTTTCTACCAATAGTTGCTTATATCTTACCCTAACTGCTTCCTCTTTTAGTTCATAAAATTTAAGACATCCATTGTTGGTATAAAGATGGCATATGCAGCACATGAGATGTGACAGATACATAGTACATACTGTTACATATTTGTCACTGATTACAATTCGAAAATTCCATGTAGCTCCTCAGAGGTGGGACGCGTGCCCAAGATGCAGCAGGCATTACCCCTCTGAACAGCAGTGCTGAGTCGCTTGAATAGAAAACTAGCTGCCCAGGGATTCTTAGTTACCCTGATGAATCTTTTGCCTAGCTCCTTAAGGAACTTAGATGCACTCTTTCCCCGTGAGCCAAGGGTCTCCAAATCTATGGAAACACACATGTAATAATGGGCAAGTTCTCAGTATTTTCTTGACTTTTGGGACTCCCTGAAGCTGGCAGCTTCAGGGATTCCCAAGGTAGATCCACGTGTGATGTCCTGCACCACCTACTTGTTGTCTATCCAGGCTTGAAGGGTGATACCATCTCGATGTTTTTGGCTGCCATCAGATCTGCATAGTTGGGGTGGCTCTCTTATTGCTGGGCATCCGGCTGTTGTGAGGTGCCTCTTGATAATAGGGGCGGCAAGTTGAAGGGCAACACCAATGTGGATGATCTGTTGATCGAGGTGTGTGCCAAGGCTGGAGATGAGAACAACCAGTAGAAAATCCCCTTCATGAGGGCCTCTTACTGCCAGGAGGTGGGCTCTATCCTTCCCAGACATATTCTGAAGCATTGTTGAGGCTATATTCTCCACTATTGGGCCATCTCAGTGTAACTGTTTGTAGATGTTGGAGGTAGCAGGTCTAGTTTCAGAGTCCGTTAGATTATCCCATATCATGGCTCTGTCAACGTTTGCTACAAATCCACTAGATGCAACGCATGAGGACAGAAAAGCAGGTAGCGCAGTTTGTGATGACTTGCGGACACCAATGCCTCCTAGTCTGACTGGAAGTGTAGCTTGGTTCCACTGCCCGTCTTCTAGAGTAACGGTTAAGTTCTTTCCTAAAAATCTGCCTCAGGATACTGTCATACTCGTGCGGTATAGGGTTATCATGTGAAGGTGCACATCTCAAGCCAGACTCACCAGGAGGCGAGCTAAAACGACACGGGTTCGAGCCCACACTGCTGCAGGCCAGGATTCCACCCCACCGCACATTGTCCCGCCTCAAGGGACAACACAACGTATGTGTCACTCTATCCACTCAACCATCGATCTAGCACACAACATGAGCCTAGCGAACTAGGCTAATTTTATGTTGCGAGGACACTCGTGGCAGCGGACACTCAAGGATTAATTTCAACCTCGTGTTTGAATACCCGCCTCAACAAGCAGTTTATATTGCAATGAAATCACGAAACAAGTAGTATTGAAACATTTACCTAACTGTGGCAGTCCAGGATTAACCCCACGACACATTGCCCCGCCTCAAGAGAAAACACAACGTATGTGTCACCTTATCCACTCCGCCATCGATCCTACAAACAACTTAAGCCTAGCGAACTAGGCTAGTTTCATGTTGCGAGGACACTTGTGCCACTAGTGTCCTCAGTCTTGTTAAGAGTACAGCAAATGTTCAGAGAAGCGTCTTATATACTGTAGACAGGAGAGCAGTCGTAGACGGTGTCACCTTGGACAAATTCACAGGTAGAAGTTGATCATGGCTATAGGTTAGGCAAGCGTAAAATTTCCTGTGTCAAAGTCTCAAGTTGTTTCTGTGTCTGACAGGAATGTAGATAAACGGTTCAGAGAACCGACAGATAAAGAGATCGTGTCAGACACAGTAGCATCTTGGGATCATGATACAAGAAATTCTAAGCTAGCCTAACCTACAGGCACGACCTACCTCTACCTGTGGATTTGGCCAAGATAACACCGCTGACGAGTGCTTCACCTCATCTGTGTACAGTATATTAGATCCCTCTCCACACGTATACTGTACTCATAACAAGATTGATGGACTAATCACATCGACTCTAGGTTGAGGGACTAACTACCTCAAACTTCTTCTGATTTTTAACCATTATATTCTCTATCGGACTGAGGACGCCACTGTTTGTGAAATTTGTCTACAATAAAGACACCCAAGTGTTGCACAAGTGTCTAATTTATTATCTTGTCGACTCTCTGAACCGTTTATCTACGATTAAAAACTGATAAAAATAGACTTAGGACAGAGAAAAAGAAAGAGAGAGAGAGAGACAGAGAGACAAACAGACAGAGAGGACCTAGTAGCACTCGGTGAAGAGACGGGGCCAGGAGCTGAGTATCGACCCCTGCAACCACAATTAGGTGAGTACAGACAGACAGACAGACAGAGGCAGGCAAAAAGAGCCAGAGGAAGATAAAAAAACAGATAGCGAGAAACCAAGTAGAGAAGAATAAATTTCATTTATTTATTTATTAATTTGAACATGATACAGTGAAGTACAAAGGAATACAGTTATTACAGTGTAACATGCCAAAGCCACTTGTATGTAGAACATTATGGACAGCTTAAAATTAACTTAAGATTAACTAAGCAATGATACATTCAGTGGTAAAAACATTGTTGTAAACAGGTAACAATTTAGCACAAGTGAGTATTACAAAGACAGGTCATGTGGTCACTTACTGTGTTGCTGAACATTCAGTAGAATGGAGTATTATGTTAGGTAATGTAATTAAAAAATAAAGTTTGATTGGGTCACAGGTTAAACATTTATGAGATACAATAATGAGAAACATTTATGAGATACAATTTATGAGATACAATTATTCAGTATTTATTTAGTTGTGGGTGAGTAAGTGATTTTTGAGAAGAGACTTGAATTTATAAACAGGTAGTGTTTCTTTTATATTTACAGGTAATGAATTCCAGATTTTAGGGTCTTTTATGTGCATTGAGTTTTTGCATAGTGTGAGATGGACACGAGGAACATCAAAGAGTGATCTGTGCCTTGTGTTATGGTCATGTGTTCTGTTGAGGTTGGCAAGGAGATGTTTGAGGGGAGGGTTAATATCAGAGTTAAGTGTTCTATGTATGTAATAGGTGCAGTAATAAGTATGGATGTTTTGTATGGTGAGTAGGTTGAGTGTTTTGAATATTGGTGGAGTGTGTTGCCTGTAGTGAGAATTTGTTATCATTCTAACTGCAGCCTTTTGTTGGGTAATTAGTGGTCTGAGATGGTTAATTGTTGCTGAGCCCCATGCACAAATTCCATAGGTGAGACAGGGGTAAATAAGAGAGTGATATAGGGCCAGGAGGCTGACTGTAAAGAGAGATAAGTTCGATCAGGGACATTAATAAAAGCAATAAATGGGATGACAATAAAATCCTTGAAAACTTATTTATTTGCAGATTGGTATATACATGTTAAGATATATACAAGTGTACATGTACATGCACGTATATTCATGTACACGTATTTTTTCACTTATACCTGTAAACATATCCATCTACACGTACTCACGTACACATATATATGTACTTGCACACATATGTGCACTAATACATACATATGTATACACAATCACATATATACAATGCAAATTTACGTTTTAAAAAAATGTTAGTTAAGAGGGGCAGTTCAACCAGGTTGTTGCTTGCTCACCACCACCAGGGAGTACATTGTACACACTGAACAATGTACAGTGTTGGTGTACATCCTATTTTTATCAATAATATCAAAGATCTTTATTTACAAAGTAATAAAAATTCCCAAACTTTTTAAATTTAAATGTATCAAAAATATTTACAAAAACGTTTTAAACGAAATAAGTGACATTCCACGTTACCTTTTTAAATGAGTCGTACGTCAAGTGTCATTCCACATTACATTCTTAGATGAGTCGTACGTCAAGTGACATTCAACATCACATTTTTAAATGAGTCGTACGTCAAGTATCACTCCACATTAGTTTCTTAAATGAGTCGTACGTCAAGTTTCATTCCACATTACATTCTTAAATGAGTCGTACATCAAGTGTCATTCAACATTACATTCTTAGAGCAGTCGTACGTCAAGTATCATTCCACATTAGTTTCTTAAATGAGTCGTACATCAAGTGTCATTCCTCATTACATTCTTAGATGAGTCGTACGTCAAGTGTCATCACAAATTACAGTTTTAAATTTCTGCGTCAAAAATAATAACAAAACACTTTAAGTGTACGTTGCATCAGTCTCTTTCTTCTCCATATTTCCTGTAAACTGTTGCAATAACTTTTGCTGTCTTACGTAATACTGTTCAGGAACGTTTTGTCTGACATATATATATATATATATATATATATATATATATATATATATATATATATATATATATATATATATATATATATATATATATATATATATATATATATATATATATATATATATATATATATATATATATATATATATATATATATATATATATATATATATATATATATATATATAGATATATATATGTAGAATATTTGGGAATCTTAGAAATAACCTTCATGAGAAAGTTTGATTTCATCAGATAAGCTTCTTCGACCGACACCATGCCCAGCTGTTCTAGGGTAGGGTAGGTGCCTGAGCCCGAGCTTGTAGCTCACAAGACTGTCATTCCCATGGCAGACCAGAGAGTCCTAGCTTCTCCCTACGAGCCCCGTGAGGGCGGGGAATGTGGCTAGGCCTGGGGACACTTGGTCCCATAGTGGAGGGGGTACTTGTGTCTCCTCCCATGGCAGACTTAGGTCTCAGACACTCCCTAGAGAGGGAACCAAGGCCGGGCCACCACTTGGAAAAGGCCCGGGCCGGGAGAATACCGGCGAATCTTTAATAAATAAATAAATAGATAAGCTTGAAACAAATAGAAAAATATAATTAACTATGTATCAACTGAATCTGGAATTAGGTCACAAAGGTTGATAAAAAATGTTATATCAAGAAAGACACATATGCTATAACTCTGTTGTATTTTTTTACACTTAATCAAGGTTATAATTTAGAGTGAGAACAAATCAGACATTCCTTTATTACTCTGTCCAGTTTATGGAAGTAAGTCAGTGTAAACTAAAAAATGCATTAGCCATGCCGTTGAGTTTTCTTATTGTTAATTTGCATTATGCCAGAATTTGTGCTAAAATCTGCATTATAATGGTGACTTGGCAATGGAACTGTCACTTCCATATGGCAGATAATTAGTTTTTTGAATGGTTGATAACAACGCCTGACAGCTTATCTAAATAAATTAGTTATGGAGGCGGCTCGTCTATAACTCTGATAGTGTTACCTCAGAGTGTTTCACCACAAAATCTTGGCTGTTAATCAGCTGACTGCGTCAAGTGTATCAAGTTTCAGGAAGTATCTTGATGTAATTATCTGTTATAAATACCAGTGACGAATTTGAGTTGCTGTTTAGCTGGGGAATTACTCTATCAATATTTTTATCGTTAAGTCACGGCCCATAACTCGTATTTCATTTATTTTCTTATCCTTGATAACGAAGGTTTACGTGAGAAAGAAACGTGTGAATCTGAAGGTTTATTTCGGAATTCCTTAAAGTCCCGTGAGGATAATTACTGCCCTGATGGGAGGAATAAATTGGTAATAACATCACATCTTACAGATGATCGTATGTACACAGTGATGAACTACAGGAGGAGGTGATGGAGAAGTATATGTACACTTAACACCAAGAGAACAGTGCCCGCACAGCAGTAACTTCTCAAGCCGTAACCTGAAACACCGAAGACAAAATATTGATAGAAATACACAAGTGTGACAAAAGAAACATATGTGACAGTACTAATAAACTTTTCGATATAGAAAAGAATTATGAAATAAATATCAGAATATTGTAATTATGCCTGTTTGAATTTAGATGAATGGTTCAGAGATCCGACAAGTTGATAAATTAGACTCATGTGCAACACTTGGGATTAACTCAAACTTCTCCTGTTCTTCTTCGTTCTACCCAGGTGCTGCACATGTGTCTAATTTATCAACTTATCGGTTCTCTGAACCATTCATCTACATTCCTGCCTGACACAGCAACTTCTTGGGATCTTAATACTTGGGAATTCTTCACTTGCCTAACCCTTGGGCATGACCTACTTCCACATTGAACAAATGTGACACCACCTACGACTGCTGCATCTCTACTTCTCTGCACATATGCTGTATTCTTTTCAAGACTGATTGACTCACCACATCGACTCAAGGTTCAGGGACTGATTACCTCAAACTCCTCCTGTTCTTCACCATTCTTCTTTGTATGGACTGATGAAGCCACTGTGTGGCGAAAAGTTTCCTCATTAAAGACACCCAAGTGTTGCACGTGTGTCTAATTTATCAGTCTGTTTGATTATTTTCGTATATTTGTGTTTCCCAGCGTTTGCATATTTACAAGTGTACGTAAAACAACTGTCTGTAAATATCAGTCTAGCTTGCGATGACTTACTCCTTTAATTCAAAATTCCATATGATTTGAAAGTCTTTCACTTCAAACACACTTTCTGGATCCCTGCCTCATATACATTAATACCAATTTGACTCATATGTGTCACCTAGATCACAATAGTCTTGTTTCTCACTATTTCTTAAAAATCAATGTTGCTTGACAATTTTTTCCCCTCGAATATTTCCTTATTCTCTGAAAATTTGTCAGCTAGGTCATGTCCTTCTCTAATGCTCGTTTGATGATATTTTCAATCTCTCTTTTCCCCCCCTTGTCTTTTAATTTCGTAAGTCATCCCTTCAGCATCCTCAAACCTGAAGCCTATGTACTCACCTACCTAATTGTGGTTGCAGGGGCCGAGACTCAGCTCCTGACCCTGCATCTTCACTGAGTGCTATTAGGTCCTCTCTCCCCCTGCTCCATGAGCTTTATCATACCTCTGTATGGTTCCTGCCTCCACTACCTCACTTGCTAGGCTATTCCACTTCCTGACTACTCTATGACTGTGTGTATGTGTTTGTTTATGTGTGTATGTGTATGTGTGTGTGTTTGTGTGTGTGTGCGTGTGTGTGTGTGTATGTGTGTGTGTTTGTGTGTGTGTGTGTGTGTGTGTGTGTGTGTGTGTGTGTGTGTGTGTGTGTGTGTGTGTGTGTGTGTGTGTGTGTGTGTGTGTGTGTGTGTGTGTGTGTACAGTATGTGAGTTTGTGTATGTACTCACCTATTTGTGGTTGCTGGGGTCGATTCACAGCTCCTGGCCTCACCTCTTTGCTGGTCGTTAATAGGTTCACTCTCTCCCTGCTCCGTGAGCTTTGTCGTATCTCTTCTTAAAGCTATGTATAGATCCTGCCTCTACTACATCACTCTTCACAGTGTTTCACTCCCTGATAACTCTATAGCTGAAGAAATATTTCCTAACATCCCTGTGACTCACGTGAGTTTTTAACTTTCAGACGTGTCCCCTTATTGCTGTATCCCATCTCTGAAACATCCTGTCCCTATCCACCCTGTCAATTCGTCTCAGTATTTTACACGTCGTTATCATGGCTACCCCATCTCTTCTGTCCTCCAATGTCGTCAGGATGATTTCCCTTAACCTCCCTTAGCTCCGGAATTAGTCTTGTGTGTGTGTGTGACTTTGATTTTGAGAAAGTTTGAGTGTATATGAGCGTGTTTTCCAGGAAGTGTGTTTGTGTTTTAGAGTGTACGTGTAAATGAGTGCTCAGTAGTCAGTGTCGACCAGTTCCTTTAAGAGACACGTAAGTTCCCCAGTCTTCTAATCACATGTTTATTTTTCCACTTTAATCCATCTTGTCTATAATTAATATCGCATTTGATTTGTCTGTTTGGTAAGGTGAAGTCCAGGATCTTTCTTTTATTCATGGTATAACTTAACAAATTTTTGGTGACAATTGTTGTTGTAGAGATGTGAGCTTTGCACACATCTCTACAACAACAACTCAGCAGCTATACAAAGAAGGAATGTCACTGCAAGACGAAGACAATGGTTCACAAGACTTGGACCATCTGTATTTAAGACGAGGACCAGCTGCCTCTCTAATACACGAGGACAACGGTGTCCTCAAGATATAGGACAACTGTCTTATCATAATAAGGGATAATGGTTTCTTCTACACGCAGCTCGATCGCTAGTGCACTCAGCTCACACACTATGGTCCTGGAATCGATCCCCCGGTACATGTGTTACAGACACCTGCTGTCCCTGTTCACCACCAGCATAATGGGTACCTGGGTGTTAGTGAATTGGTGCGGGGGTTTCCCCGAAATGCTCAACATAACAAGCGACTTTCTATATAGTAGTATATCACTGATGTCAGCTATAGTCTGCATACCTTGTACATGTACTTGTCGAAATAAAGATATACTATTTTATTATATTATTATAAGAGTTAGGCTGGTTGTCTCTCGCAGACGTGGGATACCTGCTTATTGAAAACAAGGGTTTACTACCCTACGAAAATAAAGGTCAGCTGTTTGTAAAACATGAAGGAGAATTGTCTTTTCAAGGCAACTTCCAACTGTCTGTGTAAGATGTCAAAGAAGTGATTCAACCAAGCAAGAGACAGGAAAATCAACGAGACAATAGACATCAATCTTTATAAGACATCAAACAACTATCTCAGCAAGAAGAGGAACATTTACTATAAGATTCAAGGTCTCTCTTCACCAGAAATATCTCTTCTCCTAAGAACACAGCGGTACAGAAACTGTATGAAAATTCTCAGTCAATATTTTCTTATTTTACAAGCAAAAAGAAGCTGGGAGAATATATGATGATGTATAGTTTAAACAGGTGGGAAGACACCTCGTCCTTGGAATATACCACTGAGTTCAAACAGGTGGGAAGACACCTCGTCCTTGGAATATACCACTGAGTTCAAACAGGTGGGAAGACACCTCGTCCTTGGAATATACCACTGAGTTTAAACAGGTGGGAAGACACCTCGTCCTTGGAATATACCACTGAGTTCAAACAGGTGGGAAGACACCTCGTCCTTGGAATATACCACTGAGTTCAAACAGCTGGGAAGACACTTCGTCCTTGGAATATACCACTGAGTTTAAACAGGTGGGAAGACACCTCGTCCTTGGAATATACCACTGAGTTCAAACAGGTGGGAAGACACCTCGTCCTTGGAATATACCACTGAGTTCAAACAGGTGGGAAGACACCTCATCCTTGGAATATACCACTGAGTTTAAACAGGTGGGAAGACACCTCGTCCTTGGAATATACCACTGAGTTTAAACAGGTGGGAAGACACCTCGTCCTTGGAATATACCACTGAGTTCAAACAGGTGGGAAGACACCTCGTCCTTGGAATATACCACTGAGTTCAAACAGGTGGGAAGACACCTCGTCCTTGGAATATACCACTGAGTTCAAACAGGTGGGAAGACACCTCGTCCTTGGAATATACCACTGAGTTCAAACAGGTGGGAAGACACCTCGTCCTTGGAATATACCACTGAGTTTAAACAGGTGGGAAGACACCTCGTCCTTGGAATATACCACTGAGTTCAAACAGGTGGGAAGACACCTCGTCCTTGGAATATACCACTGAGTTCAAACAGGTGGGAAGACACCTCGTCCTTGGAATATACCACTGAGTTTAAACAGGTGGGAAGACACCTCGTCCTTGGAATATACCACTGAGTTTAAACAGGTGGGAAGACACATCGTCCTTGGAATATACCACTGAGTTCAAACAGGTGGAAAGACACCTCGTCCTTGGAATATACCACTGAGTTCAAACAGGTGGGAAGACACCTCGTCCTTGGAATATACCACTGAGTTTAAACAGGTGGGAAGACACCTCGTCCTTGGAATATACCACTGAGTTCAAACAGGTGGGAAGACACCTCGTCCTTGGAATATACCACTGAGTTTAAACAGGTGGGAAGACACCTCGTCCTTGGAATATACCACTGAGTTCAAACAGGTGGGAAGACACCTCGTCCTTGGAATATACCACTGAGTTTAAACAGGTGGGAAGACACCTCGTCCTTGGAATATACCACTGAGTTTAAACAGGTGGGAAGACACCTCGTCCTTGGAATATACCACTGAGTTTAAACAGGTGGGAAGACACCTCGTCCTTGGAATATACCAATGAGTTTAAACAGGTGGGAAGACACCTCGTCCTTGGAATATACCACTGAGTTTAAACAGGTGGGAAGACACCTCGTCCTTGGAATACACCACTGAGTTCAAACAGGTGGGAAGACACCTCGTCCTTGGAATATACCACTGAGTTTAAACAGGTGGGAAGACACCTCGTCCTTGGAATATACCACTGAGTTTAAACAGGTGGGAAGACACCTCGTCCTTGGAATATACCTCTGAGTTCAAACAGGTGGGAAGACACCTCGTCCTTGGAATATACCACTGAGTTCAAACAGGTGGGAAGACACCTCGTCCTTGGAATATACCACTGAGTTCAAACAGGTGGGAAGACACCTCGTCCTTGGAATATACCACTGAGTTTAAACAGGTGGGAAGACACCTCGTCCTTGGAATATACCACTGAGTTTAAACAGGTGGGAAGACACCTCGTCCTTGGAATATACCACTGAGTTCAAACAGGTGGGAAGACACCTCGTCCTTGGAATATACCACTGAGTTTAAACAGGTGGGAAGACACCTCGTCCTTGGAATATACCACTGAGTTCAAACAGGTGGGAAGACACCTCGTCCTTGGAATATACCACTGAGTTCAAACAGGTGGGAAGACACCTCGTCCTTGGAATATACCACTGAGTTTAAACAGGTGGGAAGACACCTCGTCCTTGGAATATACCACTGAGTTTAAACAGGTGGGAAGACACCTCATCCTTGGAATATACCACTGAGTTCAAACAGGTGGGAAGACACCTCGTCCTTGGAATATACCACTGAGTTTAAACAGGTGGGAAGACACCTCGTCCTTGGAATATACCACTGAGTTTAAACAGGTGGGAAGACACCTCGTCCTTGGAATATACCACTGAGTTTAAACAGGTGGGAAGACACCTCGTCCTTGGAATATACCACTGAGTTCAAACAGGTGGGAAGACACCTCGTCCTTGGAATATACCACTGAGTTCAAACAGGTGGGAAGACACCTCGTCCTTGGAATATACCACTGAGTTCAAACAGGTGGGAAGACACCTCGTCCTTGGAATATACCACTGAGTTCAAACAGGTGGGATAACACCTCGTCCTTGGAATATACCACTGAGTTCAAACAGGTGGGAAGACACCTCGTCCTTGGAATATACCACTGAGTTTAAACAGGTGGGAAAACACCTCGTCCTTGGAATATACCACTGAGTTTAAACAGGTGGGAAGACACCTCGTCCTTGGAATATACCACTGAGTTTAAACAGGTGGGAAGACACCTCGTCCTTGGAATATACCACTGAGTTCAAACAGGTGGGAAGACACCTCGTCCTTGGAACATACCACTGAGTTCAAACAGGTGGGAAGACACCTCGTCCTTGGAATATACCACTGAGTTCAAACAGGTGGGAAGACACCTCGTCCTTGGAATATACCTCTGAGTTCAAACAGGTGGGAAGACACCTCGTCCTTGGAACATACCACTGAGTTCAAACAGGTGGGAAGACACCTCGTCCTTGGAATATACCACTGAGTTCAAACAGGTGGGAAGACACCTCGTCCTTGGAATATACCTCTGAGTTCAAACAGGTGGGAAGACACCTCGTCCTTGGAATATACCACTGAGTTCAAACAGGTGGGAAGACACCTCGTCCTTGGAATATACCACTGAGTTCAAACAGGTGGGAAGACACTTCGTCCTTGGAATATACCACTGAGTTTAAACAGGTGGGAAGACACCTCGTCCTTGGAATATACCGCTGAGTTCAAACAGGTGGGAAGACACCTCGTCCTTGGAATATACCACTGAGTTCAAACAGGTGGGAAGACACCTCGTCCTTGGAATATACCACTGAGTTTAAACAGGTGGGAAGACACCTCGTCCTTGGAATATACCACTGAGTTTAAACAGGTGGGAAGACACCTCGTCCTTGGAATATACCACTGAGTTTAAACAGGTGGGAAGACACCTCGTCCTTGGAATATACCACTGAGTTCAAACAGGTGGGAAGACACCTCGTCCTTGGAATATTCTGAGTTTAAACAGGTGGGAAGACACATCGTCCTTGGAACATACCACTGAGTTAGTAAGAATAATAGCCTACAACCATTTAAAAAAGTTTAATTGCTTAGAATCAAATACAAAAATAGATTTTTTTTCAGGAATAATGAGATTTATACACTGAGTGTAGAATATTCTGATATATTAACTTTTAATTTGGGAACTGAAATTCTGTCAGTTCTGAGTTGTGACAATATTACCCCAGTCTGATCAGTCTTTTATTTGAGGTTATCAGTGAATTAAGTGGAGGTGGGAAGAGGCTGAGTGAAGTGAACAGCGAGCAGCACGTGGTGTGACCAGGCTGAGTGGAGTGAGAAACACGTGGTGTGACCAGGCTGAGTGAAGCAAGCAGCACGTGGTGTGACCTGGCTGAGTGGAGTGAGAAACACGTGGTGTGACCAGGCTGAGTGAAGTGAACAGCACGTGGTGTGACCAGGCTGAGTGAAGTGAACAGCACGTGGTGTGACCAGGCTGAGTGAAGTGAACAGCACGTGGTGTGACCAGACTGAGTGAAGCAAGCAGCACGTGGTGTGACCAGACTGAGTGAAGCAAGCAGCACGTGGTGTGACCAGACTGAGTGAAGCAAGCAGCACGTGGTGTGACCAGGCTGAGTGAAGCAAGCAGCACGTGGTGTGACCAGGCTGAGTAAAGCAAGCAGCACGTGGTGTGACCAAACTGAGTGAAGCGAGCAGCACGTGGTGCGACCAGGCTGAGTGAAGCAAGCAGCACGTGGTGTGACCAGGCTGAGTGAAGCAAGCAGCACGTGGTGTGACCAGACTGAGTGAAGCAAGCAGCACGTGGTGTGACCAGACAGAGTGAAGCAAGCAGCACGTGGTGTGACCAGACTGAGTGAAGCAAGCAGCACGTGGTGTGACCAGGGTGAGTGAAGCAAGCAGCACGTGGTGTGACCAGGCTGAGTGAAGCAAGCAGCACGTGGTGTGACCAGACTGAGTGAAGCAAGCAGCACGTGGTGTGACCAGACTGAGTGAAGCAAGCAGCACGTGGTGTGACCAGACTGAGTGAAGCAAGCAGCACGTGGTGTGACCAGGCTGAGTGAAGCAAGCAGCACGTGGTGTGACCAGGCTGAGTGAAGCAAGCAGCACGTGGTGTGACCAGACTGAGTGAAGCAAGCAGCACGTGGTGTGACCAAACTGAGTGAAGCGAGCAGCACGTGGTGCGACCAGGCTGAGTGAAGCAAGCAGCACGTGGTGTGACCAGGCTGAGTGAAGCAAGCAGCACGTGGTGTGACCAGACTGAGTGAAGCAAGCAGCACGTGGTGTGACCAGACAGAGTGAAGCAAGCAGCACGTGTTGTGACCAGACTGAGTGAAGCAAGCAGCACGTGGTGTGACCAGGGTGAGTGAAGCAAGCAGCACGTGGTGTGACCAGACTGAGTGAAGCAAGCAGCACGTGGTGTGACCAGACTGAGTGAAGCAAGCAGCACGTGGTGTGACCAGACTGAGTGAAGCAAGCAGCACGTGGTGTGACCAGACTGAGTGAAGCAAGCAGCACGTGGTGTGACCAGACTGAGTGAAGCAAGCAGCACGTGGTGTGACCAGGCTGAGTGAAGCAAGCAGCACGTGGTGTGACCAGACAGAGTGAAGCAAGCAGCACGTGGTGTGACCAGACTGAGTGAAGCGAGCAGCACGTGGTGCGACCAGGCTGAGTGAAGCAAGCAGCACGTGGTGTGACCAGGCTGAGTGAAGCAAGCAGCACGTGGTGCGACCAGGCTGAGTGAAGCAAGCAGCACGTGGTGTGACCAGGCTGAGTGAAGCAAGCAGCACGTGGTGTGACCAGACAGAGTGAAGCAAGCAGCACGTGGTGTGACCAGACTGAGTGAAGCGAGCAGCACGTGGTGTGACCAGGCTGAGTGAAGCAAGCAGCACGTGGTGTGACCAGGCTGAGTGAAGCAAGCAGCACGTGGTGCGACCAGGCTGAGTGAAGCAAGCAGCACGTGGTGTGACCAGGCTGAGTGAAGCAAGCAGCACGTGGTGTGACCAGACAGAGTGAAGCGAGCAGCACGTGGTGTGACCAGGGTGAGTGAAGAAAGCAGCACGTGGTGTGACCAGGCTGAGTGAAGCAAGCAGCACGTGGTGTGACAAGGCTGAGTGAAGCAAGCAGCACGTGGTGTGACCAGGCTGAGTGAAGCAAGCAGCACGTGGTGTGACCAGGCTGAGTGAAGCGAGCAGCACGTGGTGTGACCAGACTGAGTGAAGCAAGCAGCACGTGGTGTGACCAGACTGAGTGAAGCAAGCAGCACGTGGTGTGACCAGACTGAGTGAAGCGAGCAGCACGTGGTGTGACCAGGGTGAGTGAAGAAAGCAGCACGTGGTGTGACCAGGCTGAGTGAAGCAAGCAGCACGTGGTGTGACAAGGCTGAGTGAAGCAAGCAGCACGTGGTGTGACCAGGCTGAGTGAAGCAAGCAGCACGTGGTGTGACCAGGCTGAGTGAAGCAAGCAGCACGTGGTGTGACCAGGCTGAGTGAAGCAAGCAGCACGTGGTGTGACCAGACTGAGTGAAGCGAGCAGCACGTGGTGTGACCAGACTGAGTGAAGCAAGCAGCACGTGGTGTGACCAGACTGAGTGAAGCAAGCAGCACGTGGTGTGACCAGACTGAGTGAAGCGAGCAGCACGTGGTGTGACCAGACTGAGTGAAGCAAGCAGCACGTGGTGTGACCAGACTGAGTGAAGCGAGCAGCACGTGGTGTGACCAGACTGAGTGAAGCAAGCAGCACGTGGTGTGACCAGGCTGAGTGAAGCAAGCAGCACGTGGTGTGACCAGACTGAGTGAAGCGAGCAGCACGTTGTGTGACCAGGCTGAGTGAAGCAAGCAGCACGTGGTGTGACCAGACTGAGTGAAGCGAGCAGCACGTGGTGTAGGCAGATATGACCACCTGGTCAGCCGAACAACACACAACATTTAAACTCTTCTGTTTTTTCGGACCCTAAAGTCTGTACCTGACCTTTCCGGCTGCCGTTCGTACTTAAGGTTGCGTGCGGCCAACAGTAACAGCCTGGTTGATCAGGCCCAGATCTACCTTGAGGCCTGGTCACAGACCGGGCCGCTTGGGCGTTGACCCCCAAACCATCTCCAGGTATACTCCAGGTATACTCCAGATATACTCTAGGTATACTCCAGGTATACACCAGGTATACTCCAGGTATACACCAGGTATACTCCAGGTATACTCCAGGTATACTCCAGGTATACACCAGGTATACTCCAGGTATACTCCAGGCATACACCAGGTATACACCAGGTATACTCCAGGTATACTACAGGTATACACCAGGTATACTCCAGGTATACTCCAGGTATACACAAGGTATACTCCAGGTATACTCCAGGTATACACCAGATATACTCCAGGTATACTCCAGGTATACACCAGGTATACTCCAGGTATACACCAGGTATACTCCAGGTATACTCCAGGTATACACCAGGCATACTCCAGGTATACTCCAGGTATACTCCAGGTATACACCAGGTATACTACATCTATACTCCAGGTATACTCCAGGTATACACGAGGCATACTCCAGGTATACTCCAGGTATACTCCAGGTATACTCCAGGTATACTCCAGGTATACACCAGGTATACTCCAGGTATACTCCAGGTATACTCCAGGTATACTCCAGGTATACACCAGGTATACTCCAGGTATAAGAACATAAGAACATAAGAAAGGAGGAACACTGCAGGAGGCCTGTTGGCCCATACTAGGCAGGTCCTTTACAATTCATCCCACTAACAAACATTTGACCAACCCAATTTTCAATGCCACCCAAGAAATAAGCTCTGATGTGAAAGTCCCTCTCAAATCCAACCCCTCCCACTCATGTACTTATCCAGCCTAAATTTGAAACTACCCAAAGTCCCAGCCTCAATAACCCAACTAGGTAGACTGTTCCACTCATCAACTACCCTATTTCCAAACCAATACTTTCCTATGTCCTTTCTAAATCTAAACTTATCTAATTTAAATCCATTACTGCGGGTTCTCTCTTGGAGAGACATTCTCAAGACCTTATTAATATCCCCTTTATTAATACCTATCTTCCACTTATACACTTCGATCAGGTCTCCCCTCATTTTTCGTCTAACAAGTGAATGTAACTTAAGAGTCTTCAATCTTTCTTCATAAGGAAGATTTCTAATGCTATGTATTAATTTAGTCATCCTACGCTGAATATTTTCTAACGAATTTATGTCCATTCTGTAATATGGAGACCAGAACTGAGCTGCATAATCTAGGTGAGGCCTTACTAATGATGTATAAAGCTGCAGTATGACCTCTGGACTTCTGTTGCTTACACTTCTTGATATAAATCCCAGTAATCGTTTGCCTTATTACGTACGCTTAGGCATTGCTGTCTTGGTTTAAGGTTGCTGCTCACCATAACCCCCAAGTCCTTTTCGCAATCTGTATGGCTAAGTTCTACATCATTTAACTTATAAGTACTAGGGTTATGGGCACTCCCAAGCTTCCGAACCTTGCATTTATCTACATTGAACTGCATCTGCCACTTTTCTGACCAAGAATAGAGTTTGTTTAAATCCCCCTGAAGTTCCATAACATCTACGTTTGAATCAATTATCCTACCTATCTTTGTGTCATCGGCGAATTTGCTCATATCACTAGTAATTCCCTCATCAAGATCATTGATATATATTTTAAACAACAACGGGCCCAAGACTGATCCCTGTGGAACGCCACTTGTTACAGATCCCCACTCGGATTTAATCCCATTTTTGGACACTCTCTGCTTCCTGTCAGTGAGCCATGACTCGATCCACGAGAGCACTTTTCCCCCAATGCCATGAGCTGCCACTTTCTTTAACAGTCTATGGTGTGGAACTCTATCAAAAGCCTTACTAAAATCTAAGTAAATAATATCAAATTCTATATTGTGGTCAACAGCCTCAAAAGCTTTACTGAAGAAAGTTAATAAATTAGTTAGACAAGACCGGCCTCTTGTGAATCCATGCTGAGTATCATTAATCAAGCTATGCTTATCGAGATGGCTTCTTATAATCTCAGCTATAATTGACTCTAGTAATTTGCCTACAATTGAGGTCAGGCTTATTGGGCGGTAATTTGACGGTAACGACTTGTCCCCTGTTTTAAAAATAGGAATTACATTAGCCATCTTCCACATATCAGACACTACACCTGTTTGAAGAGATAAATTAAAAATATTAGTTAATGGTTCACAGAGTTCCTTTTTGTATTCCTTAAGAACCCTTGAAAAAACCTCATCAGGACCCGGTGACTTATTTTGCTTCAGTCTGTCTATCTGCTTCACAACCATTTCACTGGTGACTGTGATGTTACATAATTTATCTTCAAGCCCACTATAAAAATTAATTACTGGAATATTGTTAGTGTCTTCCTGTGTAAAAACTGAGAGAAAAATAATTATTAAAAATCGAGCACATTTCATTCTCTTTGTCAGTAAGGTGCCCATAGTTATTTTTAAGGGGACCTATCTTATCTCTAACTTTTGTTCTATAGACCTGGAAAATTTTTTTAAGTTAGTTTTAGAATCCCTAGCAACTTTAATTTCATAGTCCCTTTTAGCTTTTCTTATCCCCTTTTTAATGTCCCTGTTAATGTCAATATACTGATTCATAAGATGACCCTCACCTCTTTTGATACGCCTATAAATTCCTTTCTTATGCCCTAGTAGATATTTGAGCCTATTATTCATCCATTTTGGGTCATTTCTATTTGATCTAATTTCTTTATATGGGATAAACGTTCTTTGAGCAGCATGTATAGTGTTCAGAAAACTGTCATATTGATAGCTCACATCGTTACCCCAGTCAACAGATGATAAGTGTTCTCTAAGCCCATCGTAATCTGCTAAGCGAAAATCTGGGACTGTTACTGAGTTATCGCTACTATCGTACTTCCATTCAATGCTAAGTGTAATTGATTTGTGGTCGCTAGCACCCAGTTCCTCTGAAATTTCTGAATTATTAACAAGGGATTCAGTGTTTGCCATAACTAAGTCAAGCAGGTTATTACCCCTTGTAGGTTCTGTCACAAACTGCTTCAAAAAACAATCCTGAACTACTTCTAAGAAGTCGTATGATTCTAAATTCCCAGTCAAGAAATTCCAATCAATATGACTAAAGTTAAAGTCTCCTAGAATTACTACATTATCGTGACTTGTGGCCTTAACAATTTCCTCCAATAGTAGTCTCCCTTGGTCCCTATCTAAGTTTGGGGGACGGTATATCACTCCTAAAATCAGTTTTTCATGCCCCTCTGAAAATTCTATCCAAACAGACTCTGTATGTGTAACTTCAGACTTAATACCCGTTTTTATGCAACAGTTCAAGCGATCTCGGACATACAATGCCACCCCACCCCCCTTCCCGATACTTCTATCTACTTGGAACAATTTAAAACCCTGAATATGACATTCCGCAGGCATGTCCCGACTTTTTGAATTAAACCACGTCTCAGTTAAGGCAAATACATCAATGTTACCTTCACTAGCAACTAATCTCAACTCCAGGTATACTCCAGGTATACACCAGGTATACTCCAGGTATACTCCAGGTATACTCCAGGTATACATCAGGTATACTCCAGGTATACACCAGGTATACTCCAGGTATACTCCAGGTATACTCCAGGTATACATCGGGTATACTCCAGGTATACACCAGGTATACTCCAGGTATACTCCAGGTATACTCCAGGTATACTCCAGGTATACATCAGGTATACACCAGGTATACTCCAGGTATACTCCAGGTATACACCAGGTATACTCCAGGTATACTCCAGGTATACTCCAGGTATACACCAGGTATACTCCAGGTATACTCCAGGTATACACCAGGTATACTCCAGGTATACTCCAGGTATACTCCAGGTATATACCAGGTATACTCCAGGTATACACCAGGTATACTCCAGGTATACCTCAGGTATACTCCAGGTATAATCCAGGTATACTCCAGGTATACTCCAGGTTTACTCCAGGTATAATCCAGGTATACTCCAGGTATACCCCAGGTATACTCCAGGTATAATCCAGATATACACCAGGTATACTCCAGGTATACTCCAGGTGTACTCCAGGTATACTCCAGGTATACACCAGGTATACTCCAGGTATACTCCAGGTATACTCCAGGTATAATCCAGGTATACTCCAGGTATACTCCAGGTATGCTCCAGGTATAATCCAGGTATACACCAGGTATACTTCAGGTATACTCCAGGTATACTCCAGGTATACACCCGGTATACTCCAGGTATACTCCAGGTATACTCCAGGTATACACCAGGAATACTCCAGGTATACTCCAGGTATACACCAGGTATACTCCAGGTATACACCAGGTATACCTCAGGTATACTCCAGGTATAATCCAGGTATACTCCAGGTATACTCCAGGTTTACTCCAGGTATAATCCAGGTATACACCAGGTATACTCCAGGTATACTCCAGGTATACTCCAGATATACTCCAGGTAAACACCAGGTATACTCCAGGAATACTCCAGGTAAACTCCAGGTATACTCCTGGTATACTCCAGGTATACTCCAGGTATACACCAGGTATACTACAGGTATACTACAGGTATACTCCAGGTATTCTCCAGGTAAACTCCAGGTATAATCCAGGAATACTCCAGGTATACTCCAGGTAAACTCCAGGTATACTCCAGGTATACTCCAGGTATACTCCAGGTATACACCAGGTATACTCCAGGTATACTCCAGGTATACTCCAGGTAAACACCAGGTATACTCCAGGAATACTCCAGGTATACTCCAGGTATACTCCAGGTATATATTATACATCATACATCATACATTATACATCATACATTATACATTATACATTATACATTATACATTATACGTTATACATTATACATTATAAACTTCTCATCATTTTTTAAACATCAAGAAGAGAAATTTTAATATAGATTCAACTTTCTTTAGTAGGAATACAAGTATTAACATTCTCTTCTCTACCAAGTATTAACATTCTCTTCTCTACCAAGTATTAACATTCTCTTCTCTACCAAGTATTAACATTCTCTTCTCTACCAAGTATTAACATTCTCTTCTCTACCAAGTATTAACATTCTCTTCTCTACCAAGTATTAACATTCTCTTCTCTACCAAGTATTAACATTCTCTTCTCTACCAAGTATTAACATTCTCTTCTCTACCAAGTATTAACATTCTCTTCTCTACCAAGTATTAACATTCTCTTCTCTACCAAGTATTAACATTCTCTTCTCTACCAAGTATTAACATTCTCTTCTCTACCAAGTATTAACATTCTCTTCTCTACCAAGTATTAACATTCTCTTCTCTACCAAGTATTAACATTCTCTTCTCTACCAAGTATTAACATTCTCTTCTCTACCAAGTATTAACATTCTCTTCTCTACCAAGTATTAACATTCTCTTCTCTACCAAGTATTAACATTCTCTTCTCTACCAAGTATTAACATTCTCTTCTCTACCAAGTATTAACATTCTCTTCTCTACCTTGTATTAACATTCTCTTCTCTACCAAGTATTAACATTCTCTTCTCTACCAAGTATTAACATTCTCTTCTCTACCAAGTATTAACATTCTCTTCTCTACCAAGTATTAACATTCTCTTCTCTACCAAGTATTAACTTTCTCTTCTCTACCAAGTATTAACATTCTCTTCTCTACCAAGTATTAACATTCTCTTCTCTACCAAGTATTAACATTCTCTTCTCTACCAAGTATTAACATTCTCTTCTCTACCAAGTATTAACATTCTCTTCTCTACCAAGTATTAACATTCTCTTCTCTACCAAGTATTAACATTCTCTTCTCTACCAAGTATTAACATTCTCTTCTCTACCAAGTATTAACATTCTCTTCTCTACCAAGTATTAACATTCTCTTCTCTACCAAGTATTAACATTCTCTTCTCTACCAAGTATTAACATTCTCTTCTCTACCAAGTATTAACATTCTCTTCTCTACCAAGTATTAACATTCTCTTCTCTACCAAGTATTAACATTCTCTTCTCTACCAAGTATTAACATTCTCTTCTCTACCAAGTATTAACATTCTCTTCTCTACCAAGTATTAACATTCTCTTCTCTACCTAGTATTAACATTCTCTTCTCTACCAAGTATTAACATTCTCTTCTCTACCAAGTATTAACATTCTCTTCTCTACCTAGTATTAACATTCTCTTCTCTACCAAGTATTAACATTCTCTTCTCTACCAAGTATTAACATTCTCTTCTCTACCTTGTATTAACATTCTCTTCTCTACCAAGTATTAACATTCTCTTCTCTACCAAGTATTAACATTCTCTTCTCTACCAAGTATTAACATTCTCTTCTCTACCTAGTATTAACATTCTCTTCTCTACCAAGTATTAACATTCTCTTCTCTACCAAGTATTAACATTCTCTTCTCTACCTTGTATTAACATTCTCTTCTCTACCAAGTATTAACATTCTCTTCTCTACCAAGTATTAACTTTCTCTTCTCTACCAAGTATTAACATTCTCTTCTCTACCTAGTATTAACATTCTCTTCTCTACCAAGTATTAACATTCTCTTCTCTACCAAGTATTAACATTCTCTTCTCTACCTTGTATTAACATTCTCTTCTCTACCAAGTATTAAAATTCTCTTCTCTACCAAGTATTAACATTCTCTTCTCTACCAAGTATTAACATTCTCTTCTCTACCAAGTATTAACATTCTCTTCTCTACCAAGTATTAACATTCTCTTCTCTACCAAGTATTAACATTCTCTTCTCTACCAAGTATTAACATTCTCTTCTCTACCAAGTATTAACATTCTCTTCTCTACCAAGTATTAACATTCTCTTCTCTATCAAGTATTAACATTCTCTTCTCTACCAAGTATTAACATTCTCTTCTCTACCAAGTATTAACATTCTCTTCTCTACCAAGTATTAACATTCTCTTCTCTACCAAGTATTAACATTCTCTTCTCTACCTAGTATTAACATTCTCTTCTCTACCTTGTATTAACATTCTCTTCTCTACCAAGTATTAACATTCTCTTCTCTACCTTGTATTAACATTCTCTTCTCTACCAAGTATTAACATTCTCTTTTCTACCAAGTATTAACATTCTCTTCTCTACCAAGTATTAACATTCTCTTCTCTATCAAGTATTAACATTCTCTTCTCTACCTAGTATTAACATTCTGTTCTCTACCAAGAATTAACATTCTCTTCTCTACCAAGTATTAACATTCTCTTCTCTACCTAGTATTAACATTCTCTTCTCTACCTTGTATTAACATTCTCTTCTCTACCAAGTATTAACATTCTCTTCTCTACCTTGTATTAACATTCTCTTCTCTACCAAGTATTAACATTCTCTTCTCTACCAAGTATTAACATTCTCTTCTCTACCAAGTATTAACATTCTCTTCTCTATCAAGTATTAACATTCTCTTCTCTACCTAGTATTAACATTCTCTTCTCTACCTAGTATTAACATTCTCTTCTCTATCAAGTATTAACATTCTCTTCTCTACCAAGTATTAACATTCTCTTCTCTACCAAGTATTAACATTCTCTTCTCTATCAAGTATTAACATTCTCTTCTCTACCAAGTATTAACATTCTCTTCTCTACCAAGTATTAACATTCTCTTCTCTACCTTGTATTAACATTCTCTTCTCTACCAAGTATTAACATTCCCTTCTCTACCTTGTATTAACATTCTCTTCTCTACCAAGTATTAACATTCTCTTCTCTACCAAGTATTAACATTCTCTTCTCTACCAAGTATTAACATTCTCTTCTCTATCAAGTATTAACATTCTCTTCTCTACCTAGTATTAACATTCTCTTCTCTACCTAGTATTAACATTCTCTTCTCTATCAAGTATTAACATTCTCTTCTCTACCAAGTATTAACATTCTCTTCTCTACCAAGTATTAACATTCTCTTCTCTACCTTGTATTAACATTCTCTTCTCTACCAAGTATTAACATTCTCTTCTCTATCAAGTATTAACATTCTCTTCTCTACCAAGTATTAACATTCTCTTCTCTACCTAGTATTAACATTCTCTTCTCTACCTAGTATTAACATTCTCTTCTCTATCAAGTATTAACATTCTCTTCTCTACCAAGTATTAACATTCTCTTCTCTACCAAGTAATAACATTCTCTTCTCTACCAAGTATTAACATTCTCTTCTCTACCAAGTATTAACATTCTCTTCTCTACCAAGTATTAACATTCTCTTCTCTACCAAGTATTAACATTCTCTTCTCTACCTAGTATTAACATTCTCTTCTTTACCTAGTATTAACATTCTCTTCTCTACCTAGTATTAACATTCTCTTCTCTACCAAGTATTAACATTCTCTTCTCTACCTTGTATTAACATTCTCTTCTCTACCTAGTATTAACATTCTCTTCTCTACCTAGTATTAACATTCTCTTCTCTACCAAGTATTAACATTCTCTTCTCTACCTAGTATTAACATTCTCTTCTGTACCTAGTATTAACATTCTCTTCTCTACCTAGTATTAACATTCTCTTCTCTACCTAGTATTAACATTCTCTTCTCTACCAAGTATTAACATTCTCTTCTCTACCACGTATTAACATTCTCTTCTCTACCTAGTATTAACATTCTCTTCTCTACCTAGTATTAACATTCTCTCCTCTACCTAGTATTAACATTCTCTCCTCTACCTAGTATTAACATTCTCTTCTCTACCAAGTATTAACATTCTCTTCTCTACCAAGTATTAACATTCTCTTCTCTACCTAGTATTAACATTCTCTTCTCTACCACGTATTAACAGTCTCTTCTCTACCAAGTATTAACATTCTCTTCTCTACCTAGTATTAACATTCTCTTCTCTACCTAGTATTAACATTCTCTTCTCTACCAAGTATTAACATTCTCTTCTCTACCTAGTATTAACATTCTCTTCTCTACCTAGTATTAACATTCTCTTCTCTACCTATTATTAACATTCTCTCCTCTACCTAGTATTAACATTCTCTTCTCTACCTAGTATAGACATTCTCTTCTTTACCTAGTATTAACATTCTCCTCTCTACCTAGTATAGACATTCTCTTCTCTGCCAAGTATTAACATTCTCTCCTCTACCTAGTATTAACATTCTCTTCTCTACCAAGTATTAACATTCTCTTCTCTACCAAGTATTAACATTCTCTTCTCTACCAAGTATTAACATTCTCTTCTCTACCTAGTATTAGCATTCTCTTCTCTACCTTGTATTAACATTCTCTTCTCTACCAAGTATTAACATTCTCTTCTCTACCTAGTATTAACATTCTCTTCTCTACCTAGTATTAACATTCTCTTCTCTACCAAGTATTAACATTCTCTTCTCTACCAAGTATTAACATTCTCTTCTCTACCAAGTATTAACATTCTCTTCTCTACCTAGTATTAACATTCTCTTCTCTACCTAGTATTAACATTCTCTTCTCTACCTAGTATTAACATTCTCTTCTCTACCTTGTATTAACATTATCTTCTCTACCTAGTATTAACATTCTCTTCCCTACCTAGTATTAACATTCTCTTCTCTGCCTAGTATTAACATTCTCTTCTCTACCAAGTATTAACATTCTCTTCTCTACCTAGTATTAACATTCTCTTCTCTACCTATTATTAACATTCTCTCCTCTACCTAGTATTAACATTCTCTTCTCTACCTAGTATAGACATTCTCTTCTTTACCTAGTATTAACATTCTCCTCTCTACCTAGTATAGACATTCTCTTCTCTACCAAGTATTAACATTCTCTCCTCTACCTAGTATTAACATTCTCTCCTCTACCTAGTATTAACATTCTCTTCTCTACCAAGTATTAACATTCTCTTCTCTACCAAGTATTAACAATCTCTTCTCTACCAAGTATTAACATTCTCTTCTCTACCTAGTATTAACATTCTCTTCTCTACCTTGTATTAACATTCTCTTCTCTACCAAGTATTAACATTCTCTTCTCTACCTAGTATTAACATTCTCTTCTCTACCAAGTATTAACATTCTCTTCTCTACCAAGTATTAACATTCTCTTCTCTACCAAGTATTAACATTCTCTTCTCTACCAAGTATTAACATTCTCTTCTCTACCAAGTATTAACATTCTCTTCTCTACCAAGTATTAACATTCTCTTCTCTACCTAGTATTAACATTCTCTTCTCTACCTAGTATTAACATTCTCTTCTCTACCTAGTATTAACATTCTCTTCTCTACCTTGTATTAACATTCTCTTCTCTACCTAGTATTAACATTCTCTTCCCTACCTAGTATTAACATTCTCTTCTCTACCTAGTATTAACATTCTCTTCTCTACCTAGTATTAACATTCTCTTCTCTACCAAGTATTAACATTCTCTTCTCTACCTAGTATTAACATTCTCTTCTCTACCTAGTATTAACATTCTCTCCTCTACCTAGTATTAACATTCTCTCCTCTACCTAGTATTAACATTCTCTTCTCTACCAAGTATTAACATTCTCTTCTCTACCTAGTATTAACATTCTCTTCTCTACCTAGTATTAACATTCTCTCCTCTACCTAGTATTAACATTCTCTCCTCTACCTAGTATTAACATTCTCTTCTCTACCAAGTATTAACATTCTCTTCTCTACCTAGTATTAACATTCTCTTCTCTACCTAGTATAAACATTCAACGAATATTAGATGTCCTTACTTGTTTTGTCTAAAATGTTAATCCTAGCTTTATTTTTAGACTTTGTGCTGAGGTAATGTTGATCTCGGGAGGGAGAAGGCAAGACTTCAGAGTCTGGATGCGTAATCCCGCACCATAAGCAGCAGAGACCACAGAAGACAGCAGCGGCCAGCATCAGACAGTGCCGTTCCACAGAAGACAGCAGCGGCCAGCATCAGACAGTGCCGTGCCACAGAAGACAGCAGCGGCCAGCATCAGACAGTGCCGTTCCACAGAAGACAGCAGCGGCCAGCATCAGACAGTGCCGTTCCACAGAAGACAGCAGCGGCCAGCATCAGACAGTGCCGTTCCACAGAAGACAGCAGCGGCCAGCATCAGACAGTGCCGTGCCACAGAAAACAGCAGCGGCCAGCATCAGACAGTGCCGTTCCACAGAAGACAGCAGCGGCCAGCATCAGACAGTGCCGTTCCACAGAAGACAGCAGCGGCCAGCAACAGACAGTGCCGTGCCACAGACGACAGTGAAGAACAGCAGAACAAAGTATCTCAGAGCAGCAGACAGAACCAGACCATAGGAGACGGTACCAGACCACAGTAGACAGTGCAGGAGCACAGCAGACAGTATGGGTCAGCAGCAGGCAGTACAGGACGTCAGCAGTGCAGCACAATAGAAGTGAAGGAAGTGGGTTACACTCATTTTCACATAGAAGGAAGAGATTAAAGAATGAAAACTGAGAATTTCAAATACAGAAAGCTGATGATTTAATAAAAAACTAATTTCAGAAGGGATAAACAGCCAAACTCCGATAACGAAAAATTTTGGAATAGAAATTTCTGTAGCTTCGTAAGAATGTTACCTCAGATCCCCTTGTGGATATTCCTCTCTAAGTAATTCCTTCTCAAAACAATAATTCACTAAATGTAAATAACGTCAAAAAAATAACGTCAAAAAAATAACGTCAAAAAAAAATAACGTCAAAAAAAAAATGTCAAAAAAAAAAAATAACGTCAAAAAAAAAATAACGTCAAAAAAATTTTCAAAACTTGACACTGTTGAAAAGAATAAATATTTTGAGTTAAAATCAAAACGTTTCTGAAAATAGTTTTGTAAATTATTATTGCATAATGTTTCAGTAATAAAGAAAATGTTATATAATTTACTGGTTCGTCATAGAGAAATATGATAAAAACAATTGGTGACTGTAAGTCAAATTAATTACTATCATATAATTAACGTGTTAATGTTTGATAAACATTAGTGTTTGATGGATGTGTATTTTAATTAATGGGATGATGTGGTAACAAGATATATGGTCAATTGTTTTTTATTTCACTCAAAACAATCGTTTTCATCTCTAAAAAGCAAGTTTTCGATATTAATTAATTTATTTAATAAGAACAAAAGAAAGAAGGAACACTTTAGCAGGCCTACTGGCCCATACTAGGCAGGTCCAATTCTCCTTCCGGGTTAAGCCAGTGCCTTAACCTAGTCAGGTCAGGTCACGTTCACTTAAGGAAGGAGCACGGCATCTGAGCTAGTAGCACAAGCTGGTCAGTTCAACTCATACCCACCCACACCCACTCATATATTTATCTAACCTATTTTTAAAACTACACAACGTTTTAACCTCTATAACTGTACTCGGGAGTTTGTTCCACTCATCCACAACTCTATTACCAAACCAGTGCTTTCCTATATCCTTCCTGAATCTGAATTTTTCCAACTTAAAACCATTGCTGCGAGTCCTGTCTTGATTAGATATTTTCAGCACGCTATTTACATCCCCTTTATTTATTCCTGTTTTCCATTTATACACCTCAATCATATCCTCCCTAATGGAACAGTTTACATTGATTTTTGTTTCTTGTTTATTTACATTCAATTTCCTTCTAACAAGCCTCACTGCATACCTTCTTATGTCTAAATATCAGGACGCTGATCACTGTTTCTTCTATCAACAATTATTCTCAGTATTTTTTTTCTGGTATCACTAGAACAAAGTGATTTCAGGAACTTCGCGGATTACGTTTCATATATTTCATTTTGGGTGGTCACATTCGACCATCGTTTGTTATGATAGTGCGGCGTCCAGTAATTGGAGTGTCCAGCGAGGAATGTATCACTAAGATACCGAGAATGTATCGTGTATACTGCGCTGTGCAAAGTAAACAGTAGAAGCAGGTTATGTTGGATGCAGTCCTAGTGAGAATGTTGTATAGTGATAGGTTAATTAGAAATATTTCAGTCGCTGCTCGATCCAAGATTGTATAGCATCATTCTCCTTTACCTTAGTACATCAGAAACACACAGTGAGAGTTTATAATTGAAGAAGAGGCATTTACAAGTTATGTCGTGGAAACTAATATCCCAGTTTAATACAAATTGCCACATTAGGCTATATTCAGCCGAACAAAAATTCAAAATTTGCACAAAGGCCAGAATTAAAAGTTTAAAACTAAACTGAAAAGGCATTTTGTAGTTATCTCACTTAGATCAATATTCCATAATACACTAATACAAAGTATAAAGCAGCTCAGAAGTTGCATTATCACGTTATTAGGTTCATTTGAAGGCAGTCAAATGAGGGCCTCACAATTATTTTTTATTTTTTATCACCTAGAAATAGCTTTGGGTTGGTTTAGGTTTAGTTTAGGTTTGAAATCTAATGCCGATTGGACGATGCATTCTGAAGTCATAAAAGAAAAACCTTAGTTTGGGAAAGTTACAATTACCAGAGTAACTGCTGGAGCAACACTGCTCCAACAGGCTCAAGAAATTTAAAATCGGTAGGAAAAAGCGAGTTTTTAATATATTAAAAAATAATCAGTTGTATTAATAAAAAAATTCTCAACAGTCCTCTAAGAAAAAAAATATTTCGTATTTCCCAAGACAGTCGAATTTGATGGAAATTGTTGGAAATTTGATCAAATTTCCAACAATTCCAAATTCGACAA
Source organism: Cherax quadricarinatus (assembly GCF_038502225.1). Classification (NCBI taxonomy): domain Eukaryota; kingdom Metazoa; phylum Arthropoda; class Malacostraca; order Decapoda; family Parastacidae; genus Cherax; species Cherax quadricarinatus. The sequence continues at coordinate 30,435,165 of NC_091336.1, read as the reverse complement.
TTTTGTACATACACTTACTAAACTGACTGGGAAGTATTCCGGCTCTGATAATCCAGCGACATTAGGAAGAGAAGCCATTGAGAAGTAGCTTATTCATATATTTTGATAGTGATAAATGAAGGAAAATCATATTTCTTTACAATTTTATTCAAAAAATCGTCAGATCTAAACCAATCCACTTGAATTTCACTCTCCGCCGTCGTTGAATTATTAGGCGCCATTTTATGAAGGATTTTAGCTACGTCACTGAGGATTTTGAATGCAATCTGAGTCATTCCAGGATGCTGGAAATGTGTTCATGAACTTTGATCGTAGGGGTCACGAACAGTCCATTTGTTCTAGGAATTTAGTAATCATTATTGAACAAATGTAGAATGAACAAAAAGGCACAATACCGTGACTGGAATAATATACAAATAACTCGCACGTAGCACAGAGGAACTTACAGCGACTTGGACCATTTACAAAGTTACACTAAAAGAAAAAAGTTTATTTTCATGTAAGTTTGGTAGGCCGGGTCCTGGTCCGGGTCTTCTCTAAGTGGCGACCCGGCAGTGGCTTCCTAAGGAGTGTCAGAGTTGGTACAAGTTATGTACCATTTACTGCCGTATGGCAGGGGTACGGTGAGCATTCATGCCAAATGTTGTACCGTTTACGATCCCACAGCGGGGGCAGCCCTATGACAAAGGTACGGTGAGCTCTCTTCGTGTCAAGTTGAGTACCGCTTACAGCCCTGTGGTGAGGGCAGTCCTGTGATAAAGACGAAAGAGAGAAAAAGGGAAAGTGAAAGGAGGCAAAAGTCTTTTGTGCTCTATTAGTCAGTTCCCAACCCCCCAAGCATCTGGTCCTACCCCTTGCGGGTCCTAAGCTTTCCTGCTGTGCTCCTTGTTTCTTGTCCTTACACAGATCCCACTTCTACTTCTTAGTCTTCTCCCATCCCCCCATTCGTCTACTATTGCTACTACCTTTACTTCTGCCTTCTTCACTCCCCATTTAATCTGTCTTTTACCACTAAACTACTCTCTCTTCTTTCTACTACCGCTACATCAACTACTACTACTTCCACTGCCTACCTACCACTTCTCCCTCTCTTGTTCTCGTCTCTTCTCCTGCTCGCCTATACGTACTGGTTTCCTCACTCTTTCCTGTCAGTTGTCAGGTGTTCAACACATCTGAAAATCTCCTGAGTCGTTCTGGAACTGGAGTTGTTGCCAGCGTGCCAGGAATGGCTCATCTGGAGTTGAGTCACCGAGCTCTTACCTTAAGGCTGCCCCCACCATAGGGCTGGAAACAGTACTCCACTTGACAGATAGATCGCGTGATTATCAAATGGTATACAATACCGACAGGTTGGTAGATAAGACACATAGGCAACATTTAGGCAACTTTATTCTAAAACGTTTCGCCTACACAGTAAGCTTCTTCAGTCGAGTACAGAAAGTAGGTAGGAGCAGTAGAAATGAAAAGACGATGTAATCAGTCCATCACCCTTGAAGTCGTAGATTTGAGGTTGTCAGTCCCTCAGCCTGGAGAAGTTCTGTTCCAAAGTCTGGAACTAACTGAAGATCAAGCGACAGTGTAGAGACTTAAATACTGTCGGAAGGAGAGGTGCAGAGTAGTAGTAGTGAGAATGTAGCCACTGGGAGGTCACGTCCCTCTCAGATCAAACGATTCTCACTTGAAAACGTTGTCCAAGGTGTTTTCTCTTCTGTACCAAGATGCCATTGTGTTGCAATGTCTGATAGAGTGATTATCAATACCAACGGGTTGGTAAATAAGACACATAGGCAACATTTAGGCAACTTTATTCTGAGAGCGCGTCCTGGTCCTAGTGATGTTCCTGCCACAAGGGCACCATTCTCAAATCCGCATAAGGATATGCCCAGGTAAAAACTTGATCTATATTCGTTTACAGAAACAATTCGCATAAAAAATAATACACACACTGTCACAAATTTCTTTCATGTCGAATTTTACATCTTCAACCTTAAAAAAAAAAAAATTGTTTTTGGTGCATGACCCCATTTTGATTTTACCACACTTGTATATTTTGTATGTAGCGCTCAGGGAACGATCTCACGATGATGGAAAACAGTCAAATAATGGAGGTGTTCACACCCACCATCATAAACACTATTTCACATTTTGGTAATAAATTCCTTTTATAACATATTTAGAAGGATAAGTTTAAGCCAATAATTCTTGGAGATCTTTTTTGTTTTGTGATCTTTAGAATGATGACATTGATATTTCCACAGTATTTGTTTAAAATTTGGCAAATCATGGATGATTTTAATATAAACACGACAGTCACCACCATTACACAACCTGATGGATCAGTTCAAATCACTTAATTAGATCCTTCCTTCTTTCTCTGCTTTTATCTAAATATTTGCACATGTTGGAGTAAGTTTTATATATTTTGTAAGTGATATAATAATACTTATGAGGGGAACAAATCGCATATCGATGATAAACATTGGTGATGTGTATTCTCATTATTTGCAAATTCAAACCTTCCAAATTTATGACAAGTATTTTCACTAACTAATTATGCTATGATAATCAGGTATACCAAACAGGCGTCCCGCAGTTCTATCGCTAGAGCACTCAGCTCACACACTGAGGTCCGGTGTTCGAATCTCCTCCGGTACGGCTGGAAAACATTAGAGACGTGTTTCCATAACACACCTGTTGTCCCTGTTCACCCATCAGTAAAATAGGTACCTGGGTATTAGTGGACTGGTGTGGGTCGCATCTCGGGACAAAACTGACCTGATTTGCCCGAAATGCTAAGCATAACAAGCGGCTTTCTACACAGTAGTGTGTCATGGATGTCAGCTAGGACTGTATACCTTGTACAGGTACTTGTAGTAAATAAAGATATTATTATTATTATTATTATTATTATTATTATTATTATTTTTTTTTTTTTTTTTTTTTTTTTTTTTTTTTTTTTTTTTTTAATAATGATTACTAAGTGGTAAAACCTGGCTTAAGGTACAGGCAAGCAAGCCTGATGAACTTAAGACACATGTGCAACATCTGGGTATCTTTATTGTAGACGTTTCGCCAACCAGTGGCTTTATCAATATAAATACAAGGACATAACTTGAAGATAGTAGAACTATGTACAGAAGATGAGGTAATCAGTCCCTCAACCTTGGAGTAGGTGCGAAGAGCACCGTAGTCGTGGAGATTCTGAAGCAGAAGCAAGGCTCCTGACGCTTATGTAGTAACTTCAGGTGGAAATGGGACGAGTAGCAGACGAGGGCATTGTCACTGGTAGGCGGGATAGGTATTGAGTGATAGGAATTGACAAGGTGGACAGAGATAGGATGTTCCAGAGATGAGACACAGCAACAAGGGATCGAAATTGGAAGTTGAAGACTCAGATGAATCACGGGGTTGTTAGAAAGTATTTCTTCCGTCACAGAGTTGTCAGGAGGCGGAATAGTCTGGGAAGTTATGTAGTGGAGGCAGGATCCATATATAGATTTAAGAAGAGGTATGATAAACCTCATGGAGCAGGAAGAGTGACCTAGTAGCGACCAGTGAAGAGGCTGGGCCGTGTGCTATGAATCGACCCTTGCAGCCCCAATTAGGTGAGCACATTTAGGTGAGTACACACTCTCGCACACGCACATAGGTGCAAATGGATACACATTCACACACATTCGCTTGTCAAAACATATTACAGAGTACACGCACACGCACAAATCCACCCACACAGACTCATACACACAGATAAACACATATGCACTCATACACATACGAATGCTCACACACACACAAGTATACGAAGAACTGTCTAAAGGAAGGACGTGGAGTGAAGGTCTGCCTCCAGTCACAGTAACTTAGTGTTCATATCCATTAAACCAGTAGTGATCAGAAACAGGATCCCAAAATAAAGAACGAAGAGGAATGTTGACTGAGAAGGAATGGACTCTGAAGGAACTGTGGGTATCAGGGCTCAGGTGCAACGTGGAACAAGTAGAGAAAAAAGTTTTTTTTTGGGTTTTGTAAAGCAATGGAGGTAAAGTTAGAGAAGGTAGTTGCAGGGAACAAGGAACAGAAGATTCAGGAAGAAACCATTGTAAAATGATCTGAAGGAGCTGAAGAGGGAATTAGAGGTGACAAAGGAAAGGGACAATGAGATGGCAGAAGGAATAATAATGACATGTGAGGGGAATGAGGGGAATGAAGAAGCTAAGAAGTCCTGTGCGGAAATGTTATCACACAGTCGGACAATGAGGGGAACTGCCAGGTAATTACTCTAATCAAATGCAGAAATATAGAAGGTAAACGAAGTGGGAAGAGGAGGGAGAGAGAGAGAGAGAGAGAGAGAGAGAGAGAGAGAGAGAGAGAGAGAGAGAGAGAGAGAGAGAGAGAGAGAGAGAGAGAGAGAGAAAGAACACGAAAGAGAAAGACATACAAATATACAGAGAAGGAGAGGGAAGAGAAGAGCATTGTTCTCCAGACTGAGGGACTGACCACCTCAAAACTTTAAGGGTGATGGACTGATTACATCGTCTTCAAGTATCTTCTGCTTCTATCAACTTTTCTGTACTCGACTGAAGAAGCCTACTGTGTAGGCGAAACGTTTCGAAATAAAGATACCTAACTGTTGCATATGTGTCTTACCTAACAATCTGTCGGTATTTTTTACCATTTTAATGTTCAACATCTGGGTATCTTTATTGTAGACGTTTCGCCATCCAGTGGCTTTATCAATACAAATTCTAGGACATAACTTGAAGACAGTAGAACTATGTACAGAAGATGAGGTAATCAGTCCCTCAACCTAGGAGTAGGTGCGAACAGCTCCACGACTATGGTGCTCTTCACACCAACTCCAAGGCTGAGGGATTTATTACCTCATCTTATGTACATAGTTCTTATGTCTTCCATTCATGTCCTTGAATCTGTATTGATAAAGCCACTGGATGGCGAAACGTCTACAGTAAAGATACCCAGATGTTGGACATGTGTCTAATTTTCACCTCGTCGGTATTATATACCGTTCATGTACATAATAACAAGACTATAAACAAGTGCATGCCATGAGAAACTACAAATATATCAGGAAAGGTTGACTGTCTGGTCTGAAAGATGACTTCTGGAATATAACTCCAGCGACTGCAGAATGATAAAGGCACAGAGGCGAAAGGTTGTAAACCTCACTCAAGATGGACCTCGAGGAAAGTGTAGTACCAAGTATATACCGTGAGGTAGACGTTGACCAAATAATTGCAGCAGCAAATATGCATCTGGCACATCTAATGTTAGCTGTAAGCTATTAGATAATGTAGCACCAGTTTAAAATCTACACCTGGTCAAGCATATCAAGAAATAGAAGAGAGTGTAGACATTTGCAACGATACTAGTACCAAGCTAAGGGGAATGTCTAACGAGGAAAGGTCTAGGAAACTGAAAGTGAAGACACCAGAGGAAAGGATTAAGGGTTGACGGGCATAAACAAGGGAGGCATTAATAAAGTACTGAGGGTGTCGAACCAGGTAAGAACCAGGAATAATGGATTTAAGTTGGATAAATTTAGATTTAGAAAGGACATAGGTAAGTACTGGTTTTCTAACAGAGTTGTAGATGCGTGGAACAGTCTTCCCAGTGGGGTGATAGAGGCTAGGACCTTGGGTAGCTTTAAGAAGAGACTGGACAAATATATGAGTGGGAGGGGCTGGGTTTGATTGGTGTCAAGGGGTACAGGAGTTATTTCTTGAGTAGCTTTAGGTAGATGTCGTTTTGATAAGGACCTGCCTCGTATGGGCCAGTAGGCCTTCTGCAGTGTTCCTACATTCTTATGTTCTTATGTTCTTATGTGATATGACAACAAAGTTCAAATTCATGAGAGGAATTGGCAGGGAGGAAAGCGACAGATTACTCAAGAGACTGGAAGACGAGGGAACAGATGCAAATTAAAAATACAGATTAATCAGAGAGATGTTAGGAAGTATGTCTTCAGTTTTAAAGTAGTCAGAAAGTGGAACTATCTTTACAGTAGTGTGGTAGAGGATGTATCTATACATAGCTTTAAGAAGAGGCACGACAGGGCTCTCGAAGCTAAAAGTGAACTTAATAGTGATTACCAAAGTGGAGGAGCCAGAAGCTGAGACTCGACCCATGCAATCACATATTGTTGAGTACACGTACACGTACACACACACACACACACACACACACACACACACACACACACACACACACACACACACACACACACACACACACACACACACACACACACACACACACACACATGGGGGTCCCGGAGAGCCAAGATGATGGATGAGGTACTGGAAAATCTCATGCATCAACATGTTAGAGATACTACCAGAGAGAGGGGTGACGATGATCCAGCAAGACTGGACCTTGTATTCACCTTTAGTTCGGAGATCGAGGATATCATGTATGAAAGGCCCCTGGGAGCTAGTGATCATGTGGTTCTGTGATTTGACTACATAGTTGAGCTTCAAGTGGAGAGAGTAGCAGGAATAGGCTGGAAAAAACAAAACTACAAAAGGGGTAACTACTCAGGCATGAGGAACTTCCTGCAAGACATTCAGTGGGAGAGAGAACTGACAGGAAAACCAGTACAAGAAATGATGGACTATGTAGCAACAAAATGCAAGGAGGCAGAGGAGAGGTTTGTTCCCAAGGGAAACAGAAATAATGGGAAGAACAAGACGAGTCCTTGGTTCACCCAAAGGTGTAGGGAGGCAAAAACTAGGTGTACTAGGGAATGGAAAAGGTACAGAAGACAGAGAACTTTGGAAAATAAGGAGATTAGTCGAAGAGCCAGAAACGAATATGTACAGATAAGAAGGGAGGCTCAGTGACAATATGAAAATAACATAGCATCGAATGTCGAGTCTAACCCGAAGCTGTTGTATAGCCACATCAGGAGGAAAACAACAGTCAAGGACCAGCTAATTAGACTGAGGAAGGGTGACGAGGAGTTCACAATAAACGACCAAGAGGTATGTGAGGAGTTCAACAAGAGATTTAAAGAAGTATTTACAGTGGAAACCAGTAGGACTCCAGGAAATCAGAACAGAGGGGTACACCAACAAGTGCTGGATAAGGTACACATAACCAAGGAGGAGGTGAAGAATCTGCTATGTGAACTTGACACCTCAAAGGCGGTGGGACCAGACAACATCTCTCCGTGGGTCCTTAGAGAGGGAGGAGAGATGCTGTGTGTGCCATTAACAAAGATCTTCAACACATCCATTGAAACTGGGCAACTCCCTGAGGTATCTAAGGAGGCAAATGTAGTCCCAATTTTTAAAAAGGGAGACAGACATGAGGCATTAAACTACAGACCTGTGTCACTAACGTATATAGTATGCAGAGTCATGGAGAAGATCATCAGAAGGAGAGTGGTGGAGCACCTGGAAAGAAACAAGTGTATAATCGACAAGCAGCACGGTTTCAGGGAAGGAAAATCCTGTGTTACAAACCTACTGGAGTTTTATGACAAGGTGACAAAAGTAAGATAAGGGAGAGAGGGGTGGATCGACTGCATTTTCTTGGACTGCAAGAAGGCCTTCGACACAGTTCCAGGGAGGCAACAACGAGTCATGGTACGTGAAGAGGTGTCATAGTGGGCGCCTGTGACAAGCGGGGTTCCACAAGGGTCACTCCTAGGAGGTGTGCTGTTTTGAGTATATGTGAACGACATAACGGAAGGGATAGACTCAGAAGTGTCCTTGTTTGCAAATAATGTGAAGTTATTGAGAAGAATCAAATCGGTCGAGGATCAGGCAGGACTACAAAGAGACCTGGACAGGCTTCACGTCTAGTCCAGCAACTGGCTCCCTGAGTTTAACCCTGCCAAATGCAAAGTCATGAAGATTGGAGAAGGGCAAAGAAGACCGCAGACACAGTATAGTCTAGACGGCCAAAGAATGCAAACCTCACTCAAGGAAAAAGATCTGGGGGTGAGTATAACACCGAGCACATCTCCTGAGGCGCACATCAATCAGATAACTGCTGCAGCATACGGGCGTCTGGCAAACCTAAGGATAGCGTTCCGATACCTCAGTAAGGGATCGTTTAAGATTCTGTACACCATTTACGTCAGGCCCATACTGGAGTATGCAGCACCAGTTTGGAATCCACACCTGGTCAAACACGTCAAGAAATTAGAGAAAGTGCAAAGGTTTGCAACAAGACTAGTCCCAGAGCTATGTTATGTTATGTTATGTTAAGTCTTATGTTATGCAGAGCATTTCGGGCAAATTAGGTCAGTTTTGTCCCAGGATGCGACCCACACCAGTCTACTAGCACTCAGGTACCTATTTTACTGATAGGTAAACATAGAAAACCAGTGTAGGGAAACACGCCTGATGTTTCTACCGTCGCAGGGAAGCGAACCCGGACCCTCAGCATGTAAAGCAAGAAGTTTAGCCACCAGGCCACGGGGCACCGCACTTCCTATAGCTTCTTGCCATTAATATATAAAATTACAAATGCATAAAACAATAGGTAAATATCTAGACCCACTGTCACATACCTTTGGATATGTCTGGCAAGGTATTGACTACCAAAGGCGCAGTTAAATTCTTTGCAGTATCATCGTAGTCGCCATAAACTAGTGGTGATGGTGGTGGTACTGTGGTGGAGGTGGTTGTGGTAGTGGTGGTGGTTGTGGTAGTGGTGGTAGGGGGAGGCAGGGTGGTCACTACCTCTGAAAGTTAAACGGAATGTTTTTAATTATATCAATTAAAAGTATAAATGTTTATCCAGTTAAGAAACCAAATTTTGTTGATTTGTGCAACCAGTGACGTACTGCAACCAGTGACGTACTGCAACCAGTGACGTACTGCAACCAGTGACGTACTGCAACCAGTGACGTACTGCAACCAGTGACGTACTGCAACCAGTGACGTACTGCAACCAGTGACGTACTGCAACCAGTGACGTACTGCAACCAGTGACGTACTGCAACCAGTGACGTACTGCAACCAATGACGTACTGCAACCAGTGATGTGTTGCAACCAGTGATGTGTTGCAACAAGTGATGTGTTGCAACAAGTGATGTACTGCAACAAGTGATGTGTTGCAACCAGTGACGTGTTGCAACCAGTGACGTACTGCAACAAGTGATGTGTTGCAACCAGTGACGTACTGCAACCAGTGACGTACTGCAACAAGTGACGTACTGCAACAAGTGAAGTGTTGCAACCAGTGACGTACTGCAACCAGGGATGTGTTGCAACCACTGATGTGTTGCAACCAGTGATGTGCTGCAACCAGTGACGTACTGCAACCAGTGATGTGTTGCAACCAATGATGTGTTGCAACCAGTGACGTACTGCAACCAGTGATGTGTTGCAACCAGTGATGTGTTGCAAACAGTGACGTACTGCAACCAGTGATGTGTTGCAACCAGTGATGTGTTGCAACCAGTGACGTACTGCAACCAGTGATGTATTGGAACCAGTGATGTATTGCAACCAGAGATGTGTAGCAACAAGTGATATGCTGTAACCAGTGATGTGTTGCAACCAGTGATGTATTGCAACCAGTGATGTATTGGAACCAGTGATGTATTGCAACCAGAGATGTGTTGCAACCAGTGAGGTGTTGCAACCAGTGATGTACTGCAACAGGTGATGTGTTGCAACCAGTGATGTGTTGCAACCAGTGACGTACTGCAACAAGTGATGAGTTGCAACCAGTGATGTACTGAAACAAGTGATGTGTTGCAACCAGTGATGTGTTGCAACCAGTGATGTGTTGCAACCAGTGATGTGATGCAACCAGTGACGTACTGCAACAAGTGATGAGTTGCAACCAGTGATGTACTGAAACCAGTGATGTGTTGCAACCAGTGATGTGTTGCAACAAGTGATGTGTTGCAACCAGTGATGTGTTGCAACCAGTGACGTACTGCAACAAGTGATTAGTGCAACCAGTGATGTACTGAAACCAGTGATGTGTTGCAACCAGTGATGTGTTGCAACCAGTGATGTGTTGCAACCAGTGATGTGATGCAACCAGTGACGTACTGCAACAAGTGATGTGTTGCAACCAGTGATGTGTTGCAACCAGTGATGTGTTGCTACAAGTGATGTGCTGCAACCAGTGATGTGTTGCAACCAGTGATGTACTGAAACCAGTGATGTGTTGCAACCAGTGATGTGTTGCAACCAGTGATGTGTTGCAACCAGTGACGTACTGCAACAAGTGATGTGTTGCAACCAGTGATGTGTTGCTACAAGTGATGTGCTGCAACCAGTGATGTGTTGCAACCAGTGATGTACTGAAACCAGTGATGTGTTGCAACCAGTTATGTGTTGCAACCAGTGATGTGTTGCAACCAGTGGTGTGTTGCAATCAGTGATGTGTTGTAACCAGTTATGTGTTGCAACCAGTGATGTGTTGCAACCAGTGATGTGTTGCAACCAGTGATGTGTTGCAATCAGTGATGTACTGAAATGAGTGATGTGTTGCAACCAGTGATGTGTTGCAACCAATGATGTGTTGCAACCAGTGATGTGTTGCAACCAGTGATGTGTTGCAACCAGTGATGTACCGAAACCAGTGATGTGTTGCAACCAGTGATGTGTTTCAATCAGTGATGTGTTGCAACCAGTGACGTACTGCAACCAGTGATGTGTTGCAACCAGTGATGTACTGAAATCAGTGATGTTTTGCGGCCAGTGATGTGTTGCAATCAGTGATGTGTTGCAACCAGTGATGTGTTGCAACCAGTGATGTGTTGCAACCAGTGATGTGTTGCAACCAGTGACGTACTGCAACCAGTGATGTGTTGCAACCAGTGATGTACTGAAACCAGTGATGTTTTGCGGCCAGTGATGTGTTGCAAGCAGTGATGTGTTGCAACCAGTGATGTGTTGCAACCAGTGATGTGTTGCAATCAGTGATGTACTGAAATGAGTGATGTGTTGCAACCAGTGATGTGTTGCAACAAGTGATGTACTGAAACCAGTGATGTGTTGCAACCAGTGATGTGTTGCAACCAATGATGTGTTGCAACCAGTGATGTGTTGCAATCAGTGATGTACTGAAATGAGTGATGTGTTGCAACCAGTGATGTGTTGCAACCAATGATGTGTTGCAACCAGTGAGGTGCTGCAACAAGTGATGTGTTGCAAATAGTGATGTCCTGAATCCAGTGATGTGTTGCAACCGGTGATGTGTTGCAACCAGTGATGTGTTGCAACCAGTGATGTTTTGCAACCAGTGATGTGTTGCAACCAGTGATGTGTTGCAACCAGTGATGTGTTGCAACCAGTGATGTGTTGGAACCAGTGATGTGGTGGTCAGTAATGTGAACATTTTTAACTTCTAACAGGAGTGGTTCTTTTGAAATTTTATGTTCAATATTTTGGCTATATAAAATTGAAAATCTAGTGCTTAACAATGGTAGGTAATATATTATGCTTTGATATTGACTGTGATACATTCAAACACAAACTCTCTCTCTCTCTCTCTACACACACACACACACACACACACACACATATATATATATATATATATATATATATATATATATATATATATATATATATATATATATATATATATATATATATATATATATATATATATATATATATATATATATATATATATATATATATATATATATATATATATATATATGACCTGATGAGAATGGAGGAGAGAATAAGCGATCTTGATGCCCATGATGCTCTGTATCTCCTCACAAGGTGTCTTACTATGGCAAGACTCACTTACATCTTGAGGTGTGCACCCTCTTTTGACAACCCAACACTCGATGAATATAACGCACACCTGAGATCTACTTTTAAGAAGGCACTGAACCTGTCACTAGAGGATGAGCAATGGGATCAGGCAATCCTCCCAGTGCAACTGGGAGGTATAGGGGTGCGTAAAGCAACACATGTTGCTTTACCTGCTTTTCTGTCTTCATGTTTGGCTTCCAGTGCATTAGTCAAGAAGATTGTTCCCGAACGCTTGAGAGACTTGGTAGGAGCTCAAGACCCCAGGTTTACTGAAGCAGCGATTCGGTGGGACACCCTTACAGACTCCTCCAGTAGACCAGCTCCTCCAAAACAGCACAAACAGTCCCACTGGGACAAACCGATCATGGAAAAAATCGCCAACACAATGCTCTCCAATGCTTCAGGAAAGAACAAAGCTCGTCTCCTGGCAGTGAAGGCACCACACTCAGGAGATTTCCTGTTAGCTGTTCCCAATTCCTCCCTGGGCACCCGTCTCGACCCACAGGCCATTCGGATTGGTGTTGCTCTTCGCCTAGCCGCCCCCATCCTCACCGAACATAGGTGTATTTGCGGCAGGGCGACAGCTGATCAATTCGGACTTCATGGTCTCGTGTGCCACACAGCAGAAGGGAAGTATGCCAGACATGAGGAGATCAATGACATAATAAAGAGAAGCCTCGCCACAGCCCGTTGCCCAGCTCAACGGGAACCCCAAGTACAGAGGTCTGATGGAAGTCAAAAGCGTCCTGATGGAGCCACTATGCTACCCTGGAAGGATGGAAAGCAGATTGCCTGGGACTACACCTGTGCTGCCACATTGGCAGACACCTACTTGCCATACTCCGTAGTGGAAGGGGGTGGAGCTGCCAGCCACAGGGAGACCCAGAAGATCCGAAAATATGACGACCTTCCCCCGTGCTATAACTTCATTCCAATAGGGTCGGAGACCCTTGGAGCATGGGGCAAGTGTGCTCTAAAGTTCCTCAAAGAGCTGGGTGAAAAGCTGATCATAGAAACCAAGGACCAGAGGGCGACCAGCTTCCTCTTTCAGAGACTCAGTGTTGCGATCCAGAGAGGAAATGCCTGCAGCATTCTGGGCACGCGGCCCACCGTAGGGGAGCTGGACGAAGTATTCGAGATGTAGCTCTGAGTTACCTATGTTGTTTTACTTTCTGTTGTATTTTTGTGAATGTTTGGCCAATGTATTTTGTCTTTAAATAAAACATACTTGAAATATAGGGGGTGGTAGGAGAAAATTCTCAAACAGCTTCAGGGAGAACCTTGAGTTTTCCCTGAAGCAAGTTTATTCTTTTCTCTGAGGATGAGGGTCCCCAGGACAGTTCTAGAGGTGGTACCTCCCTATATATATATATATATATATATATATATATATATATATATATATATATATATATATATATATATATATATATATATATATATATATATATATATATATATATATATTTTTTTTTTTTTTTTTTTATTTTTTATTATTTATTATCACACTGGCCGATTCCCACCAAGGCAGGGTGGCCCGAAAAAGAAAAACTTTCACCATCATTCACTCCATCACTGTCTTGCCAGAAGGGTGCTTTACACTACAGTTTTTAAACTGCAACATTAACACCCCTCCTTCAGAGTGCAGGCACTGTACTTCCCATCTCCAGGACTCAAGTCCGGCCTGCCGGTTTCCCTGAATCCCTTCATAAATGTTACTTTGCTCACACTCCAACAGCACGTCAAGTATTAAAAACCATTTGTCTCCATTCACTCCTATCAAACACGCTCACGCATGCCTGCTGGAAGTCCAAGCCCATCGCACACAAAACCTCCTTTACCCCCTCCCTCCAACCCTTCCTAGGCCGACCCCTACCCCGCCTTCCTTCCACTACAGAGTGATACACTCTTGAAGTCATTCTGTTTCGCTCCATTCTCTCTACATGTCCGAACCACCTAAACAACCCTTCCTCAGCCCTCTGGACAACAGTTTTGGTAATCCCGCACCTCCTCCTAACTTCCAAACTACGAATTCTCTGCATTATATTCACACCACACATTGCCCTCAGACATGACATCTCCACTCCCTCCAGCCTTCTCCTCGCTGCAACATTCATCACCCACGCTTCACACCCATATAAGAGCGTTGGTAAAACTATACTCTCATACATTCCCCTCTTTGCCTCCAAGGACAAAGTTCTTTGTCTCCACAGACTCCTAAGTGCACCACTCACTCTTTTTCCCTCATCAATTCTATGATTCACCTCATCTTTCATAGACCCATCCGCTGACACGTCCACTCCCAAATATCTGAATACGTTCACCTCCTCCATACTCTCTCCCTCCAATCTGATATTCAATCTTTCATCACCTAATCTTTTTGTTATCCTCATAACCTTACTCTTTCCTGTATTCACCTTTAATTTTCTTCTTTTGCACACCCTACCAAATTCATCCACCAATCTCTGCAGCTTCTCTTCAGAATCTCCCAAGAGCACAGTGTCATCAGCAAAGAGCAGCTGTGACAACTCCCACTTTGTGTGTGATTCTTTATCTTTTAACTCCACGCCTCTTGCCAAGACCCTCGCATTTACTTCTCTTACAACCCCATCTATAAATATATTAAACAACCACGGTGACATCACACATCCTTGTCTAAGGCCTACTTTTACTGAAAAAAAATTTCCCTCTTTCCTACATACTCTAACTTGAGCCTCACTATCCTCGTAAAAACTCTTCACTGCTTTCAGTAACCTACCTCCCACACCATACACCTGCAACATCTGCCACATTGCCCCCCTATCCACCCTGTCATACGCCTTTTCCAAATCCATAAATGCCACAAAGACCTCTTTAGCCTTATCTAAATACTGTTCACTTATATGTTTCACTGTAAACACCTGGTCCACACACCCCCTACCTTTCCTAAAGCCTCCTTGTTCATCTGCTATCCTATTCTCCGTCTTACTCTTAATTCTTTCAATTATAACTCTACCATACACTTTACCAGGTACACTCAACAGACTTATCCCCCTATAATTTTTGCACTCTCTTTTATCCCCTTTGCCTTTATACAAAGGAACTATGCATGCTCTCTGCCAATCCCTAGGTACCTTACCCTCTTCCATACATTTATTAAATAATTGCACCAACCACTCCAAAACTATATATATTTATATATATATATATATATATATATATTATATATATATATATATATATATATATATTTATATTATATATATATATATATATATATATATATATATATATATATATATCTGGCACCTCTGCCAGAGAGAGGCTGTGGGCATCCTGCTCTGTGATTCTGGCACAATATCGTCCAATCAAGAACACCTACCAGGATTATCATCAACAGACTGGTGTGTGAATATCTGCTGGTCGTGTTGGAAAGGGCCAGAAGACTCCGCATTTCGTCTCTTCCGTCAGAATCAAGAAAAGTTCTGTGTACGTGAATTCAGTGAGGGAACATAACGGTCACCATGGGTAGGAGAGGTCGGTGAGGGGATGCCTAATGGAGGGGGAGGAGGCGGAGGTTGAGGGGTAAAACTGCCCCCCCTTCCCCAAACAGGCGCGCATACACCGTGTGCTCGTGTTACAACAATGGAGTGTTTGTTCACCGTGTATATATTGTGTATATAGTCTATAGTGTACAGTGCATAGTACGTGCATGGTATGCGCATAGCATGTGTAGTGTATAGCGGTGTGTCGTTTATAGTGGGGGCTGTGCACAGAGCATAGTGGTGTATAATAACATGTGCACATACCATTGTGGTGGATAGTGACTTGTCCTGGGAGGGAGTGAGTGCCCTACTCCGCCTCATCACACATCTTCCACTCCTCCCTTTCTTCCACCGCCCACCACAAGGACTGGACACCCCTCTCCTCCCCCAACCACCACCATGGACCACATGCGGTATGTGCCATGCGCCCTTTTTCCTTCAGCCTGGGTTTACCACACAGTTTGAGGTATGGCAGATGATGAAGCCAGCCACAAAGCCTGGGAAACAATGCACCCAACAATGAAAGAAGAGGCACATGTCAGGTGTGTGGAGAGTTTCGAGCACACAACAGGGATGGCTGCATTCGTGCACACAGTGGGTGTGCGGGAGAGAGCAGCCCACAGCCTCCACAGGCAGATGACAATTCCAATGGCAACCTCGTCACTTGCGATAACCTTTTTTTGGCATTCAAATCCACTGCTAGCAGTACACTATCCCACATCCCTAAAGCGGCTCACCCATATGCAGCAAGGAAATTCAACTTGGCTTTGGGGTCTCTCAAGGCAGTGAAGCCACAGCTCATGCCGCAAGGGCCTACATCAGGGACCTACCAGAAGACAAGGCCATAGTCAAACTTGATTTTAGAAATGCCTTTAATATGGTGAAGAGAGATGATGTCTTGCCAGCTGTTCAGGATCGGTTCCCCAGTCTTTTTCCCTTCATTTCAGCAGCCTACAGCAAACCCTCAATTCTTTTGTTTGGAGAACATGAAATTAAATCATCAGAGGGTGTTCAGCAGGGTGACCCACTCACTCCACTTCTCTTCTGCTGGGCAGTAAGAGAACTAACTTCCAGCCTATGCAGTGAGCTCAATATCTGGTACCTGGATGACTGCACTCTGGCAAGTTCTGAAGAGTCCCTGGTGGGGGACCTACCACTGGTGAAAACACAGGGAGAAGACTTGGGACTCATCCTCAATCCCTCCAAGTGTGAAATCATCACAGCGAACCAGGAAATAATCAATGCTGTGAGAAGAATCCTCCAGGAAGTCTCTACTATCACTCCGTCCAACAGTACCCTCTTGGGAGCACCGCTGGGTCACCATGACCTGATGAGAATGGAGGAGAGAATAAGCGATCTTGATGCCCATGATGCCCTGTATCTCCTTACAAGGTGTCTTACTATGCCAAGACTCACTTCCTGAGGTGTGCACCCTCTTTTGACAACCCAACACTCGATGAATGTGATGCACGCCTGAGATCAACTTTTAAGAAGGCAATGAACCTGTCACTAGAGGAGGAGCAATGGGATCAGGCAACCCTCCCAGTGCAACTGGGAGGTATAGGGGTGCGCAAAGCAATGCATATTGCTTTACCTGCTTTTCTGTCTTTGTGTTTGGCTTCCAGTGCATTAGTCAAGAAGATAGTTCCCGAACGCTTGAGAGACGTGGTAGGAGCTCAAGACCCCAGGTTTACTGAAGCAGCGACCCTTACAGACTCCTCCAGTAGACCAGCTCCTCCAAAGGAGCAAAAACAGTCCCACTGGGACAAACCGATCATGGAAAAAATCGCCAACATAATGCTCTCCCATGCTTCAGGAAAGGACAATGCTCATCTCCTGGTAGTGAACACAGTGAACACTGAACATAGGTGTATTTGTGGCAGGGCGACAGCTGATCAATTCGGACTTCATGGTCTCGTGTGTCACACATCAGAAGGGAAGTATGCCAGACATGAGGTCAATGGCATCATAAAGAGAAGCCTCGCCACAGCCCATTGCCCAGCTCAACGGGAATCCCAAGTACAGAGGTCCGATGGAAGTCAAAAGCGTCCTGATGGAGCCACTAGGCTACCCTGGAAGGATGGAAAGCAGATTGCCTGGGACTACACCTGTGCCGCCACATTGGCAGACACCTACTTGCCATACTCCATAGTGGAAGGGGGTGGAGCTGCCAGCCACAGGGAGACCCAGAAGATCCGAAAATATGAAGACCTTTTCCCTTGCTATAACTTCATTCCAATAGGGTCGGAGACCCTTGGAGCATGGGTCAAGTGTGCTCTAAAGTTCCTCAAAGAGCTGCATGAAAAGCTCATCATAGAAACCAAGGACCACAGGGCGACCAGCTTCCTCTTTCAGAGACTCAGTGTTGCGATCCAGAGAGGAAATGCCTGCAGCATTCTGGGCACACGGCCCACCGCATGGGAGCTGGGCGAAGTATTCGAGATGTAGCTCTGAGTTACCTATGTTGTTTTACTTTCTGTTGTATTTTTATGAATGTTTTGTCAATGTATTTTGTCTATAAATAAAACATACTTGAAATATAGGGGTGGTAGGAGAAAATTCTCAAACAGCTTCAGGGAGAACCTTGAGTTTTCCCTGAAGCAAGTATATTCTTTTCTCTGAGGATGAGGGTCCCCAGGACAGTTCTAGAGGTGGTACCTCCCTATATTTATTATACATACATATATATACATATTTTTTTTTCAACAAGTCGGCCGTCTCCCACCGAGGCAGGGTGACCCAAAAAAGAAAGAAAATCCCCAAAAAGAAAATACTTTCATCATCATTCAACACTTTCACCACACTCAGACATTATCACTGTTTTTGCAGAGGTGCTCAGAATACAACAGTTTAGAAGCATATACGTATAAAGATTCACAACATATCCCTCCAAACTGCCAATATCCCAAACCCCTCCTTTAAAGTGCAGGCATTGTACTTCCCATATGAAAATAACCTATATGAAAATAACCGGTTTCCCTGAATCCCTTCACTAAATATTACCCTGCTCACACTCCAACAGATCGTCAGGTCCCAAGTATCATTCGTCTCCATTCACTCTTATCTAACACGCTCATGCACGCTTGCTGGAAGTCCAAGCCCCTCGCCCACAAAACCTCCTTTACCCCCTCTTTCCAACCCCTTCGAGGACGACCCCTACCCCTCCTTCCTTCCCCTATAGATTTATATGCTTTCCATGTCATTCTACTTTGATCCATTCTCTCTAAATGATCAAACCACCTCAATAACCCCTCTTCTGCCCTCTGACTAATGCTTTTATTAACTCCACACCTTCTCCTAATTTCCACACTCCGAATTTTCTGTATAATATTTACACCACACATTGCCCTTAAACAGGACATCTCCACTGCCTCCAACCGTCTCCTCGCTGCAGCATTTACCACCCAAGCTTCACATCCATATAAGAGTGTTGGTACTACTATACTTTCATACATTCCCTTCTTTGCCTCCATAGATAACGTTTTTAGACTCTACATATTCCTCAACGCACCACTCACCTTTTTTCCCTCATCAATTCTATGATTAACCTCATCCTTCATAAATCCATCCGCTGACACGTCAACTCCCAAGTATCTGAAAACATTCACTTCTTCCATACTCCTCCTCCCCAATTTGATATCCAATTTTTCTTTATCTAAATCATTTGATACCCTCATCACCTTACTCTTTTCTATGTTCACTTTCAACTTTCTACCTTTACACACATTCCCAAACTCATCCACTAACCTTTGCAATTTTTCTTTAGAATCTCCCATAAGCACAGTATCATCAGCAAAAAGTAACTGTGTCAATTCCCATTTTGAATTTGATTCCCCATAATTTAACCCCACCCCTCTCCCGAACACTCTAGCATTTACTTCTTTTACAGCCCCATCTATAAATATATTAAACAACCATGGTGACATTACACATCCCTGTCTAAGACCTACTTTTACCGGGAAGTAGTCTCCCTCTCTTCTACACACCCTAACCTGAGCCTCACTATCCTCATAAAAACCCTTTACAGCATTTAGTAACTTACCACCTATTCCATATACTTGCAACATCTGCCTCATTGTTCCTCTATCCACTCTATCATATGCCTTTTCTAAATCCATAAATACAATAAAAACTTCCCTACCTTTATCTAAATACTGTTCACATATATGCTTCAATGTAAACACTAGATCTACACATCCCCTACCCACTCTGAAGCCTCCCTGCTCATCCGCAATCCTACATTCTGTCTTACCTCTAATTCTTTCAATTATAACCCTACCGTATACTTTTCTTGGTATACTCAGTAAACTTATTCCTCTGTAATTTTTACAATTTCTTTTGTCCCTTTTCCCTTTATATAAAGGGACTATACATGCTCTCCGCCAATCCCTAGGTACCTTCTCCTCTTTCATACATTTATTAAACAAAAGTACCAACCACTCCAACACTATATCCCCCCCTGCTTTTAACATTTCTGTCATGATCCCATCAGTTCCAGCTGCTTTACCCCCTTTCATTCTACGTAATGCCTCACGTACCTCCACCACACTTACATTCTGCTCTTCTTCACTCCTAAAAGATGGTATACCTCCCTGGCCAGTGCATGAAATTACCGCCTCCCTTTCTTCTTCAACATTTAAAAGTTCCTCAAAATATTCTCGCCATCTACCTAATACCTCCATCTCCCCATCTACTAACTCCCCTACTCTGTTTTTAACTGACAAATCCATACTTTCCCTAGGCTTTCTTAACTTGTTTAACTCCCTCCTAAATTTTTTCTTATTTTCTTTAAAATTTCTTGACAGTGTCTCTCCCACTCTATCATCAGCTCTCCTTTTGCACTCTCTCACCACTCTCTTCACCTTTCTTTTACTCTCCATATACTCTGCTCTTCTTATAACACTTCTGCTTTGTAAAAACCTCTCATAAGCTACCTTTTTCTCTTTTATCACACCCTTTACTTCATCATTCCACCAATCACTCCTCTTTCCTCCTGCCCCCACCCTCCTATAACCACAAACTTCTGCCCCACATTCTAATACTGCATTTTTAAAACTATTCCAACCCTCTTCAAACCCCCCACTACTCATCTTTGCACTAGCCAACCTTTCTGCCAATAGTCGCTTATATCTCACCCGAACTTCCTCCTCCCTTAGTTTATACACTTTCACCTCCCTCTTACTTGTTGTTGCCACCTTCCTCTTTTCCCATCTACCTCTTACTCTAACTGTAGCTACAACTAAATAATGATCCGATATATCAGTTGCCCCTCTATAAACATGTACGTCCTGGAGCCTACCCATCAACCTTTTATCCACCAATACATAATCTAACAAACTACTTTCATTACGTGCTACATCATACCTTGTATATTTATTTATCCTCTTTTTCATAAAATATGTATTACTTATTACCAAATTTCTTTCTACACATAGCTCAATTAAAGGCTCCCCATTTACATTTACCCCTGGCACCCCAAATTTACCTACTACTCCCTCCATAACATTTTTACCCACTTTAGCATTGAAATCCCCAACCACCATTACTCTCACACTTGATTCAAAATTCCCCACGCATTCACTCAACATTTCCCAGAATCTCTCTCTCTCCTCTACACTTTTCTCTTCTCCAGGTGCATACACGCTTACTATAACCCACTTTTCACATCCAATCTTTATTTTACTCCACATAATCCTTGAATTTATACATTTGTAGTCCCTCTTTTCCTGCCATAGCTTATCCTTCAACATTATTGCTACTCCTTCTTTAGCTCTAACTCTATTTGAAACCCCTGACCTAATCCCATTTATTCCTCTCCACTGAAACTCTCCCACCCCCTTCATCTTTGTTTCACTTAAAGCCAGGACATCCAGTTTCTTCTCATTCATAACATCCACAATCATCTCTTTCTTATCATCTGCACAACATCCACGCACATTCAGACTTCCCACTTTGACAATTTTCTTCTTATTCTTTTTAGTAATCTTTACAGGAAAAGGGGTTACTAGTCCATTGTTCCCGGCATTTTAGTTGACTTTTACAACACGCATGGCTTACGGAGGAAAGATTCTTATTCCACTTCCCCATGGATATAAAAGGAAAAGTAATAAGACCAAGAACTATTAAGATAAAATCAAAGAAAACTCAGATGAGTGTGTATAAATAAACGTGTGCATGTATGTGTAGTGTGACCTAAGTGTAAGCAGAAGTAGCAAGACGTACCTGTAATCTTGCATATTTATGAGACAGACAAAAGACACCAGCAATCCTACCATCATGTAAAACAATTACAGGCTTTCGTTTTACACTCACTTGGCAGGACGGTAGTACCTCCCTGGGTGGTTGCTGTCTAACAACCTACTACCACAGGACGGTAGTACCTCCCTGGGTGGTTGCTGTCTAACAACCTACTACCAAAGGACGGTAGTACCTCCCTGGGTGGATGCTGTCTACCAACCTACTACCACAGGACGGTAGTACCGCCCTGGGTGGTTGCTGTCTGACAACCTACTACCACAGGACGGTAGTACCTCCCTGGGTGGTTACTGTCTAACAACCTACTACCACAGGACGGTAGTACCTCCCTGGGTGGTTGCTGTCTAACAACCTACTACCACAGGACGGTAGTACCTCCCTGGGTGGTTGCTGTCTACCAACCTACTACCACAGGACGGTAGTACCTCCCAGCGTGGTTGCTGTCTACCAACCTACTACCACAGGACGGTAGTACCTCCCTGGGTGGTTGCTGTCTACCAACCTACTACCACAGGACGGTAGTACCTCCCTGGGTGGTTGCTGTCTAACAACCTACTACCACAGGACGGTAGTAACTCCCTGGGTGGTTGCTGTCTAACAAACTACTACCACAGGACGGTAGTACCTCCCTGGGTGGTTGCTGTCTACCAACCTACTACCACAGGACGGTAGTACCTCCCTGGGTGGTTGCTGTCTAACAACCTACTACCACAGGACGGTAGTACCTCCCTGGGTGGTTGCTGTCTAACAACCTACTACCACAGGACGGTAGTACCTCCCTGGGTGGTTGCTGTCTACCAACCTACTACCACAGGACGGTAGTACCTCCCTGGGTGGTTGCTGTCTAACAACCTACTACCACAGGACGGTAGTACCTCCCTGGGTGGTTGCTGTCTACCAACCTACTACCACAGGACGGTAGTACCTCCCTGGGTGGTTGCTGTCTAACAACCTACTACCACAGGACGGTAGTACCTCCCTGGGTGGTTGCTGTCTGACAACCTACTACCACAGGACGGTAGTACCTCCCTGGGTGGTTACTGTCTAACAACCTACTACCACAGGACGGTAGTACCTCCCTGGGTGGTTGCTGTCTAACAACCTACTACCACAGGACGGTAGTACCTCCCTGGGTGGTTGCTGTCTACCAACCTACTACCACAGGACGGTAGTACCTCCCAGCGTGGTTGCTGTCTACCAACCTACTACCACAGGACGGTAGTACCTCCCTGGGTGGTTGCTGTCTACCAACCTACTACCACAGGACGGTAGTACCTCCCTGGGTGGTTGCTGTCTAACAACCTACTACCACAGGACGGTAGTACCTCCCTGGGTGGTTGCTGTCTAACAAACTCCTACCACAGGACGGTAGTACCTCCCTGGGTGGTTGCTGTCTACCAACCTACTACCACAGGACGGTAGTACCTCCCTGGGTGGTTGCTGTCTAACAACCTACTACCACAGGACGGTAGTACCTCCCTGGGTGGTTGCTGTCTAACAACCTACTACCACAGGACGGTAGTACCTCCCTGGGTGGTTGCTGTCTACCAACCTACTACCACAGGACGGTAGTACCTCCCTGGGTGGTTGCTGTCTAACAACCTACTACCACAGGACGGTAGTACCTCCCTGGGTGGTTGCTGTCTACCAACCTACTACCACAGGACGGTAGTACCTCCCTGGGTGGTTGCTGTCTAACAACCTACTACCACAGGACGGTAGTACCTCCCTGGGTGGTTGCTGTCTAACAACCTACTACCACAGGACGGTAGTACCTCCCTGGGTGGTTGCTGTCTAACAACCTACTACCACAGGACGGTAGTACCTCCCTGGGTGGTTGCTGTCTACCAACCTACTACCACAGGACGGTAGTACCTCCCTGGGTGGTTGCTGTCTAACAACCTACTACCACAGGACGGTAGTACCTCCCTGGGTGGTTGCTGTCTACCAACCTACTACCACAGGACGGTAGTACCTCCCTGGGTGGTTGCTGTCTAACAACCTACTACCACAGGACGGTAGTACCTCCCTGGGTGGTTGCTGTCTAACAACCTACTACCACAGGACGGTAGTACCTCCCTGTGTGGTTGCTGTCTAACAACCTACTACCACAGGACGGTAGTACCTCCCTGGGTGGTTGCTGTCTACCAACCTACTACCACAGGACGGTAGTACCTCCCTGGGTGGTTGCTGTCTACCAACCTACTACCATAGGACGGTAGTACCTCCCTGGGTGGTTGCTGTCTACCAACCTCCTACCACAGGACGGTAGTATCTCCCTGGGTGGTTGCTGTCTAACAACCTACTACCACAGGACGGTAGTACCTCCCTGGGTGGTTGCTGTCTAACAACCTACTACCACAGGACGGTAGTACCTACCTGGGTGGTTGCTGTCTACCAACCTACTACCACAGGACGGTAGTACCTCCCTGGGTGGTTGCTGTCTACCAACCTTCTACCACAGGACGGTAGTACCTCCCAGGGCGGTTGCTGTCTACCAACCTACTACCACAGGACAGTAGTACCTCCCTGGGTGGTTGCTGTCTACCAACCTACTACCACAGGACGGTAGTACCTCCCTGGGTGGTTGCTGTCTACCAACCTACTACCACAGGACGGTAGTACCTCCCTGGGTGGTTGCTGTCTACCAACCTACTACCACAGGACGGTAGTACCTCCCTGGGTGGTTGCTGTCTAGCAACCTACTACCACAGGACGGTAGTACCTCCCTGGGTGGTTGCTGTCTACCAACCTACTACCACAGGACGGTAGTACCTCCCTGGGTGGTTGCTGTCTAACAACCTACTACCACAGGACGGTAGTACCTCCCTGGGTGGTTGCTGTCTAACAACCTACTACCACAGGACGGTAGTACCTCCCTGGGTGGTTGCTGTCTACCAACCTACTACCACAGGACGGTAGTACCTCCCTGGGTGGTTGCTGTCTAACATCCTACTACTACATGACGGTAGTACCTCCCTGGGTGGTTGCTGTCTAACAACCTACTACCACAGGACGGTAGTACCTCCCTGGGTGGTTGCTGTCTAACAACCTACTACCACAGGACGGTAGTACCTCCCAGGGTGGTTGCTGTCTACCAGCCTACTACCACAGGACGGTAGTACCTCCCTGGGTGGTTGCTGTCTAACAACCTACTACCACAGGACGGTAGTACCTCCCTGGGTGGTTGCTGTCTAACAACCTACTACCACAGGACGGTAGTACCTCCCAGGGTGGTTGCTGTCTACCAACCTACTACCACAGGACGGTAGTACCTCCCTGGGTGGTTGCTGTCTAACAACCTACTACCACAGGACGGTAGTACCTCCCTGGGTGGATGC
This sequence comes from Cherax quadricarinatus, assembly GCF_038502225.1. NCBI lineage: Eukaryota > Metazoa > Arthropoda > Malacostraca > Decapoda > Parastacidae > Cherax > Cherax quadricarinatus. The sequence continues at coordinate 30,410,282 of NC_091336.1, read as the reverse complement.
TGTCTAACAGCCTACTACCACAGGACGGTAGTACCTCTCTGGGTGGTTGCTGTCTAACAAACTACTACCACAGGACGGTAGTACCTCCCTGGGTGGTTGCTGTCTACCAACCTACTACCACAGGACGGTAGTACCTCCCTGGGTGGTTGCTGTCTAACAACCTACTACCACAGGACGGTAGTACCTCCCTGGGTGGTTGCTGTCTACCAACCTACTACCACAGGACGGTAGTACCTCCCTGGGTGGTTGCTGTCTACCAACCTACTACCACAGGACGGTAGTACCTCCCTGGGTGGTTGCTGTCTAACAACCTACTACTATAATATATATATATATATATTTATATATATATATATATATATATATATATATATATATATATATATATATATATATATATATATATATATATATATATATATATATATATATGTCTTTATGTCTTGTCTTACTGCTGGTACCCTGTCATAGATTTGTGAGACAGGATTTCTCATCCTTAAAACTGTGCTGGCTGTCCTTGGTAAGCTCATTGCCTTCTACGTGCTCCACCACTCATCTCCTGATAACCTTCTCCATGACTTTGCATACTATGCATGTCAGTAACAGTGGTCTATAGTTTAATGCTTCATGTCTATCTCTTTTTTGAAGAAAACTGGGACTTCATTTGCTGTCTTACATACATCAGGTAGTCGCCCTGTTTCGATAGATGTGTAGAAAATTGTTCTTAGGAGTACACATAGCCCTTATACTTCCTCTCTCTGGACCCGATGGAGAGATGTTATCCGGCCCCATCTCCTTTGAGTTATCTAGCTCGCTTAGCTGCCTCTTCACCTCTTTCTCGGTTATATGTATTGTGTCCAACACTTGATGGTGTATCCCACCTTATTAGCTGGTCTTTGACTGATGTATTCCTCTTGATGTGGCTGTACAACACCTTCGGGTCAGATGTGGCTTTCGCTGCTATGTAGTTTTCGTATTGTCGTTGGGCCTCCCTTCTTGCCTGGGTGTATTTATTCCAGGCTCTACGACTGCTCTCCTTATTCTTCTGGGTCCTTTGCCTTCTGTATTTCTTCCATTCCCTAGCACACTTGGTTTTGGCCTCTTTACACCTTTGGGTGAACCATGGGCTCTTCCAGGATTTCTCATTATTTCTGTTACCCTTGGGTACAAACCTCTCCTCGACTTCCATGCATATTGTTGTCATATATTCCATCATCTTGTTTACTGACTTCCCTGCCAGTACTCTGTCCCACTGAACCCCGTGCAGAAAATTCTAATGCCTGTGTAGTCCCCTCTCTTGTAATTTGGCTTCATTCGTCCTACCCTTCCTGCTACCCTCTCCACTTGTAACTCTACTATATATTTGAAGCTCAGAACCGCGTGATCAATGGCCCCAAGGGATCTTTCATAAGTGATGCCCTCAATATCTGCACTATTCAAGGTGAATACTAGGTCCAGTCTTGCTGATTCATCCTCTCCTCTCTCTTTGGTAGTGTCCCTCACTTGTATTGTATTGTATAGGTTCGCCGGTACTGCCGGCCCGAGTCTTCTCCAAATGGCGACCCGGCCTTGGCTCGCAGGCATGGGAGTGTCTTGAGAGGTGGCGTCGTCTTGAAGGGCAGCGATGGCTCCCAGGGATGAGAATGCATCGAGGGGCACGTCAGTGGTAAGCAGCTGACGGTGCATGGATGGCTTGACAGGACGTCAACAGCAGACAAGTCAGGAAGGGCAAAGAAGGCAGCCATTACAGGGTCCAATTAGAGCCACACTCTAGCTTGAACAGATAGCAAAGTGCTGGGAAAACTTATCTTCACGGTGACTGGTCGATGTTGGGCTTGCTAGAAGAGGGAACCGTCTACGAGAGAATCATTCTGAACTGTTCTGAATTTCTTCTTTGAGATGTACTCGAGTTCCAGGAGGCGTGAGCACGTGGAGAGGCGCTGAACCAAGCTGTCGGTGGTGAGTGGATTGGTTGAGTTATTGGTGAACTTAACAGTCCTATCCTGGAGTTGCTGAATAATTTCCAGCTGCTTAGGTATGGAAAGAATGAAGAACTCAAAAGGAGCACTATATACAAAACTCAAGAGGGTCACCAAATAGAACGTAAGGAACACGTAAAAGACCTAGGAATAATTATGTCAGCGGTCCTTTCTTTTAAAGACCATAACAAGACAAAGATCACGATAGCCCGGAAGATGACTGGGTGGGTATTGAGAACTTTCAAAACAAGGGAAATAATGCCGATGGTGACGCTCTTCAAATCAGTAATGCTCCCTTACTTGAATATTGTTCAGTGCTGACGGCCCCGTTCAGGACAGGAGAAATATCAGAGCTGGAACAAATACAGAGATCGTTTACGGCTCACATTGAGCCAGTAAAGCACCTAAACTACTGGGAACGCCTGCAAGTTTTGAACATGTACTCATTGGAGCGGAGGAGAGAGAGGTACATGATAATATATACCTGGAAGGTACTCGAGGGCTTGGACCCAAATCTGCACACTGCCATAACAACATACTGGAGTGAGAGATATGGGTGGAAGTGTAAAATAAACCCAGTGAGGAGCAGGGGTGCGGTGGGGACAATAAGGGAACACTGTATCAACATCCGGGGTCCCAGACTTTTCAACATCTTACCAGAAGATATCAGAAACACTGCTGGAACAAGTGTTGAAGCCTTCAAGAGGAAACTAGACAAGTATCTTCACCAGGTGCCAGATCAACCAGGCTGTGATGGATATGTGGGGCAGCGGGCCTCCAGAAGCAACAGCCTGGTTGACCAGGCGGGCGCCAGACGAGCCTGTTCTTGTATTGGCTGGTTGTGTAAAAGTAGACACCAGTCATGGCATAGGCTTGTTGTTGTGGAGTGACTGTGGCACGGAGATCTGCATCCCAAGGTCCATGTGTTTTAACTTTCTTGGCTGGTGGCTGAGACGGTCGAGGCGAGACCTCTGATTGGTCTGTTGCGTCGGTGGTGGAAGCAGGTGGTGGTGGACTCTCATGGGTGGGATTGGTTGGCGTCTCGATGGTCTCTGATTGGTCCATCTCCATGACAGGGGAAGCCGTGGTGGCGGTGGAGCAGTGGTAATGTTGACAATATTTGCAGTGGACTTCATGATATCAGACGAAGGTGGAGATGCAGGGAACGTAAAACTGGGTATATTGTTGAGTCTGAAGAGTTCGTTAATGGTGGTGTTGAATGACTCAGGTTCACCTACATTATGTACATGAGTATAGATGATGCAGTAGAGAATCTTGATGGAGTCGCCAGCAGGAACTGGCGGTGATGTAGTGTTGGAGGAGGAGGCAGCTTGCGTGGCTCTGAGAATCTTGGTAGTATCTGCCTGAAGCTTAGTAATAGCAGCATGTGTAGTAGCTTGTTCAGTGGTTTTCTTGTTTTGTTCTAGATGTTTCTTAAGTACATCTCGTCTGGTGGGGCACTTGGCAGCAAGAGCATGGTGATCATTCTTGCAGTTCAAGCATTTAGGTGGAGTGTTGGTAGTGCAGGTCTTGAAATCATGCCCTTCCTGACTGCAGGTAGTGCAGAATTCTTGCTCTTGGAGGGCAGTTTTTGGTGATGTGAAGGTATGAGTAACAGTTGTAACATTGTGGGATAAGCTGAAACATCTGTGCTTCGATGAAGGCTGGATTGATGTGTAAATAGTGAATAGCCAGACCCTCAGCGAGAGCTCTGGCTGCCATGGTGACGTCACTAAAGGTGACCTTAAGCATGTAGGAAGCATTAGGTATTTTTGTAATAAATTCCACCTTGGTCCAAGGGTTCTGGGCTTCAATGGATGACTTGAATTCTTTAGTAGCCTGGGTAGTGATGAGTCCGTCAAGTCGCTTGAGGAACACAGTTCTTTTGACCCTCAAGGCTGGGGAGGTCATGACAATAAATCCTTGGTTTTGGAGAGTGTTTGTAGCAGTGGTGGTGATGAATTTCTCGGACTCAGTGTCGTCAGTACAGACGACAACGAATGCCTCTTTGAGCGACAGAATCACATTAAACTTGACTTGTAGCCTATCACTGACGACAGCTGCAAGTGTTCGAGTCACTGACTGTCCTATTTGCTAATTTAATCTTCACCCTGTTCGAGAATTGCACCGTAGAGTGATGCAAACTAAAGGTTCCTCTCCCCAACGGGGATCGAAGGGATACTTCTTATGTTCACTTGTTGGTACACGAGGTTTTTCAGTATTGCCTCCATCATCTTAGCCTTCCACGTTTCTGGGCCCCCATGTGGCTCCAGGTTCTCCCAGTCGATTGAGTTACCCATGATCAGCAGCTTTGCCCTGCTCGCATGAGCCCTTCTGGCCACTTCAGCCAGTGCATCGACAGTCACTCTATTACTCTCGGCATATGCTTGCCTTGGCCTCCTGCTGTTCTGTCGTGGGTTATACTTCACTGGGACTTCCAGATTGAATTGTTCCTATTATGTAATCTGTTTCTTCTCTGTCTCTTCTCTCCAGCTAATTAAAATCCCATTAGCTTTTGATGAGCTGCCACTCCTCCACCCCCTCTGTTCCCTCTGTCTTTTATCAAGATCTGATATAATGTTGGAAAATGACATCTGTTATCATTCCTGTGAGCTTGGTTTCTGTGAGAGCTAAGATGTCCAGTGATGCCTCTTTGACTCTTTTGTACCACTCCTCCTACTTATTCCTTATTCCATCAGCATTGGTGTACCATAGTGTGGGGTGGGGGCTGTAAATGTGGATTGTGGGTTGTGTTGGGATAGGGTGTTTGGCTGTGAAGTTCAGAAGGAGGTTGTGTACTCACCTAGTTGTACTCACCTAGTTGAGGTTGCAGAGGTTGAATCCCAGGTCCTGGCCCCGCCTCTTCACTGGTCGCTACTAGGTCAATCTCTCTCGACCGTGAGCTTCATCATACCTCTGCTTAAAGCTATGTATGGATCCTGCCTCCACTACATCGTGTAAATAGCCTGAACTGTCTGCACAGACAGCCTATGCTGTCTGCCAGCTTAGTTAATATTTTGCAGCACTCAGGTGCTGCCCTCTCCAGGCCTGCAAAACTCAGTGGGACGCTGGTCCCACTCGCACTCGCACTCGCTCATTCTCTCAGCGGCCTAGAAGCAAGACACAAGTCATACTCCCTCTCTCCCTCGTGGGATGGCCCTCCCCGGCCATGGGCACACAACACACAAGCCTATGTACCCACCACGACTTTGCAAATAAAGAAAGAAGCCTCCGAAGGTGTATTATTTACTCCTCGCTACCAGAAACACAAATTAATCTCGTTCACATTGGTGGGAAGCAGTGGTCACAGCAGTTGTGTCTGCACGGAGAGAGGAAGGAAACAGAATGAAGTCATCTTCACTTTATCACCCTATACAAGAAACATCTGTCTCTCAGCGAGTTATCCTGATGTCGTGTCTGCACGTTTCAGCATCCAGACACAGGTACAAGCAGGATCTAGCCGAAATTTACCGAATTTCTTAGAGAATAGTAAATGGCGTCCCAGTGACCCCACACTACAGCGTCCCATGCTGTTTCTCAAGTCACTTGTTCAGCATCATTTGTATGCTCTGCTGTTGTTTTTTCAGTTCAGTACAGCTATTTCAGCAAGCCAGAGGTGAATTTTGTGGTGATTTCTGCATCTAGAGCGAGTTTCTCCTCGTGTTTGTGGGAGAACAGGAGGAAGTTATTCGTGAGGAAGGTAGGCACACGGTCCTCCACCCTCGCCACTCACCCACGCTCACAGCTTGTGTACACAACTCACCATTACCCACTCCCTCTGCTGTGTTTTTCTGCTGTTTTCCATGTGAATTCATTGCCAGAGCTGTGTATCCGAGGGCCCGAGGTCACTCGAAGCCACGTGGATCAGCAAGCCCCGTGGATCAGCAAGCCATGTAGATCAGCAAGCCATGTGGATCAGCAAGCCACGTGGATCAGCAAGCCATGTGGATCAGCATGCCAAGTAGATCATGATGCCACGTGGATCCCGATGCCACGTGGGGTGTGGACGATGCCACGTGGATCTACGAGCCACGTGAGTTACCGATGCTGCTGCCCGACTTCATGACATCACAATGTCTGCCTGACGTCACCTTGAGATGTATGCTTACGTCACAGTGCTACTGACGTCACCTCGCGACGTCACGCCTGACATCACATGATGTCACATCGAGTGTTTCAGTAATTATGTCAGTATTGTCGAGAAGATTGAGAGGAGATATATGTCGTGTTAATTAATTCCTATCAGTCAATGTTCTCACTTGTTAGTGTATGGCTTAGTGTCAATTTTGTGCACAGAAAAGCATCATTTGCTAGTTAAGCCATGTTGTACCGCATGTACCACGGGTGTGTGTAAAGTTTTCCATGTGTCCAGTGTGGTCTTGAGCCAGACCACTGTGTAGCACCTCTGTGTTATTGTCACCCAGTGTGACCAGCGCATTTGATGGCTGATATTAGTCAGCCCTGAGCGTATGAGCCCCTTTGTACAGAAAGCTCTTATGCTCGTCGCTCATAGATGTTCTGCAGAATCGTACCTGCTATGATTCCCATTGAGATTTGTTTCACTTCAACTGCAGACTTTCAGAGTGCAGTTATATGTAGAGAAACAAGTCTGGGGATGCTTAGACTAACCTCTGCTATAACTCCAACTGCCGAGAGAATGACACTCGTCAAGCCGCAGTTAGCCCTGTCGGCAGGCGCTGTGTCAGCCTCGTGTCACAAGTTTCAGTGAGCTCCTGCACAAAGATGATGTCACTTTGACCGCTAGCTCTCTCACTGCAGTCTGGTATATGATGTTACGACTCCCAGATGATTTGCCCAGTCATCTTTGCCACGACTCGCTCCACAACTCGCTCCACGCTCGCCAGCAGTGACAGCCCAGCGACAGTACCAGTGGAGAAGTGTCCTCCTGAGTCGCTTGCCAGAAGTCCTGCCCAGTTGCCGAGCTTTGATGATGCCTCACTCAATGGCACCAGGATGTCGTGCTCCAGGTTGAGTGAAACCTGCAGTGACTCCTACGATGACTGCTTCACCATTCTAGAGGAGACCGTACCCCGTTGCGTCACAGCTCAGCCGCAGCAATGTCTCCTGTGTTGCAGTATCTGTCCAGATGCAGGAAGGCTTGCAGTGATGCCCTTCGATGCTCACTGCCTATGACCACGATGTTTAGCACACCCCACATGTTTTTTTTTCCCTCCCTGTAGGAAGTTTTTTTTTTATGTCCATATGATATACATGTTTTTTATTTTGTGTTCTATGCCAAGTTTTTTTTACTGCCAGACATGGTCGGGACGACCATGTGGTAGGTGGCCAAGTGAATGAAGACAGCCTGTACTCTCTGCACAGACAGCCTATGCTGTCTGCCAGCTTAGTTCATATTTTGCAGCAGTCAGGTGCTGCCCTCTCCAGGCATGCAAAATTCAGCGGGGCGCTGGTCCCACTCGCACTTGCTCACTCTCTCAGTGGCCTAGAAGCAAGACACAAGTCCTACTCCCTCTCTCCCTCGTGGGATGGCTCTCCCCGGCCATGGGCACACAACACACATGCCTGTGTACCAACCAGAATCACCACATAATCTCATTAAACATTCTCATTAAACAATTGCTTCCCAAACTTTTCCACTTCCTGACTATTCTGTGGCTGAAGAAATACTTCCTAATGTCCTTGTGATTCATTTGAGTATTCAACTTCCAACTGTGTCCCCTTGTTGCTGTGTCCCATCTCTGGAACATTCTGTCTTTGTCCACTTTGTCAATTCCTCTAAGTATTTTGTATGTCGTTATCATGTATACCCTATCTCTCCTGTCCTCCAGTGTCGTCAGGTCGATCTCCATTAACCTCTCCTTGTAGGACATACCGCTTAGCTCTGGAACTAGTCATGTTGCAACCCTTTGCACTTTCTCTAGTTTCTTTACGTGCTTGGCTAGGTGTGGGTTCCAATATGGGCCTAACATACACGGTGTACAAGGTCCTGAACGATTCCTTATTAAGATGTCAGAATGCTGTTCTGAGGTTTGCTAGGCGCCCATATGCCTCAGCAGTTATTTGGTTGATGTATGCCTCAGGAGATGTGTTGGTGTTATACTCACCCCAAGATCTTTTTTCTTGAGTAAGGTTTGTAGTCTCTGGCCCCCTAGACTGTACACCGTCTACAGTCTTCTTTGCCCTTCCCCAATCTTCATAACTTTGCACTTGGTGGGGTTGAACTCCAGGCTCCAATTGCTGGACCAGGTCTGCAACCTGTCCAGATCACTTTGTAGTTTTGCCTGGTCTTCGACCGAGTGAATTCTTCTCATCAACTTCACGTCATCTGCAAACAGGGACACTTCGGAGTCTATTCTTTCTGTGATGTCGTTCACAAATACCAGAAACAGCAGTGGTCCTAGGACTGACCCCTGTGGGACCCCGCTGGTCACAGGCGCCCACTCTGACACCTCGCCACGTACCATGACTCGCTGTTGTCTTCCTGACAAGCATTCCCTGATCCATTGTAGTGCCTTCCCTATTATCCCTGCCTGATCCTCAAATTTTTGCACTACTCTCTTGTGTGGAACTGTGTCAAACGCCTTCTTACCGTCCAAAGAAATGCAATCTGCCCAACCCTCTCTCTCTTGTCTTACTGCTGTCACCCTGTCATACAACTCCAGTAGGTCTGTGACACAGGATTTACCGTCCCTGAAACCATGTTGGCTGCTGTTGTTTAGATGATTCCTTTCTAGGTGTTCCACCACTCTTCTCCTGATAATCTTCTCCATGACTTTGCATACTATACATGTCAGTGACACTGGTCTGTAGTTTAGTGCTTCATGTCTGTCTCCTTTTTTAAAAATTGGGACTACACTTGCTGTCTTCCATACCTCAGGCAATCTCCCTGTTTCGATAGATGTGTTGAATATTGTTGTTAAGGGTACACATAGCACCTCTGCTCCCTCTCTCAGGACCCATGGAAAGATGTTATCCGGCCCCATTGCCTTTGAGGTATCTAGTTCACTCAGAAGCCTCGTCACTTCTTCCTTGGTTGTGTGTATTGTGTCCAGCACTTGGTGGTGTACCCCACCACTCCGTCTTTCTGGAGTCCTTTATGTCTCGTCTATGAACACTTCTTTGAATCTCATGTTGAGTTCCTCATATACTTCACAGTCGTTTCTTGTTGTCTCTTCTCCTTCCTTTATTAGCCTGAATACCTGGTCCTTGACTGTTGTTTTCCTCCTGATGTGACTATAACAGCTTCGGGTCAGATTTGGGTTTCGCTGCTATCGTTTTCGTACTGTCGTTGGGTATCCCTTCTTATCTGTGCATATTCATTTCTGGCTCTATGACTGCTCTTTTTATTCTTCTGGGTCCTTTGCCTTCTATACTTCTTCCATTCCCGATCACACTTGGTTTTTGCCTCTGCACCTTTGGGTGAACCATGGTCTCATCCTGGCTATTTCATTATTCCTGTTACCCTTGGGGACAAACCTGTGTGTGTGCTTTGCTTGTTGCTCTACTCTGCTTTGGTTGTCCTCTACTGACTTTATCCTTGTCTCTCTTCTTAGGCTGTTTTGTGTCTGTGTCCTTTCCCTCAGCTTCTGTCATTCTGTTCTTTTGTTTCTTTTCATTCTGTACTTTCTGTCTTGAAAATCATTTTGATGGGCCGATTTCTGACCTTTAAGAACCCTCATATTCTCTGAAAATTTACTACTTCGGTCATGTCCTTCTCACCTATTTCTTTAATGTGTGTCCTCCCCTCGCACTCCTGAAGCCCATGAGTAAACACTGATTTCTCCCTCTTTTCCTCCCACTTCTTTTCTGTCTGTCTCTGGGCCCTGTTTGTACATGGCTGTTGTCTGCCTTATTTTTTCTTGTAACTTTTGGTGGCATAGTCGTGCCTCTGCATGGGATCTATCCGCCTCACTATCTTCACCCTCTCCCATTCTGCTATCCCTGCTCCCAACTGCTCTCCCCCTTCATTCCTCGGCCTTGCTTGGCCCACTGATAGGTCCTTAGATTAAATCATGTCTCTTTCCATTCTGTTGGGCTCATTCAGTAAGGGTGTACCTGCTTTAGATTCTATGACTCCACTTGGCAATAGCCCTGTAACTCACTTTAGCCTATTTACCTCATATTGTAGGGCTCGTATCTTGGTTTCTGCAGCTTCAGCTTGTGATTCCCATTTCTAATTCTCTACCTCCATCCTCTTCTCCATTATTGCAGGATGCTCACCTAGTTTGCTCTCTCACTCTTGTTCCATCATTTTACATTGCTTTTCTGTCCATTTTTTCTTACCAGAACCATTTTCCTCTCATCCCCTGAGCCTTCAGCTTCTCTTCTGAGCCACCATTTTGTTATAGGTTAGGTGTTGTAATGTGTGAATGTGTGTGTGTGTGTGTGTGTGTGTGTGTGTGTGTGTGTGTGTGTGTGTGTGTGTGTGTGTGTGTGTGTGTGTGTGTGTGTGTGTGTGTGTGTGTGTGTGTGTGTGTGTGTGTGTGTGTGTGTGTGTGTGTGTGCGTGCGTGTGTGTATGTGTGTATGTGTGTGTGTGTGTGTGTGTGTGTGTACTCACCTAATTGTGGTTGCAGGGGTCTAGACTCAGCTCCTGGCCCCGCCTCTTCACTGATCGCTACTGGGTCCTCTCTCTCTCTGCTTCCTGAACTTTGTCATACCTCTTCTTAAAACTATGTATGGTTCCTGCCTCCACTACTTCACTTGCTAGGCTATTCCACTTGCTGACAACTCTATGACTGAAGAAATACTTCCTAACGTCACTGTGACTCATCTGAGTCTTCAGCTTCCACTTGTGACCCCTTGTCCCTGTGTCCCCTCTCAGCAACATCCTATCTCCGTCCACCTTGTCTATTCCCCGCAGTATCTTGTATGTCGTTATCATGTCTCCCCTGACCCTTCTGTCCTCCAGTGTCGTCAGTCCGATTTCTCTTAACCTTTCCTCGTACGACATTCCCTTGAGCTCTGGGACTAGCCTTGTTGCAAACCTTTGTACTTTCTCTAACTTCTTGACGTGCTTGACCAGGTGTGGGTTCCAGACTGGTGCTGCATACTCCAGTATGGGCCTAACATACACAGTGTACAGTGTCTTGAACGATTCCTTATTAAGGTATCGGAAGGCTATTCTCAGGTTTGCCAGGCGCCCGTATGCTGCAGCGGTTATTTGGTTTATGTGCGCCTCCGGTGATGTGCTCGGTGTTATGGTCACCCCATGGTCTTTCTACCTGAGTGAGGTCTGTAGTCTTTGTCCACCTAGCCTATACTCTGTCTGCGGTCTTCTTTGCCCCTCCCCAGTCTTCATGACTTTGCATTTGGCTGGATTGAATTCGAGAAGCCAGTTACTGGACCACATGTCCAGCTTGTCCAGGTCTCTTTGCAGTCCTGCCTCATCCTCGTCCGATTTAATTCTTCTCATCAACTTCACGTCATCTGCGAACAGGGACACTTCAGATTCTATTCCTTCCATCATGTCGTTCACATATATCAAAAATAGCACTGGTCCTAGAACTGACCCCTGTGGGACCCCGCTCGTAACAGGCGCCCACTGTGATACCTCTTCACGTACCATGACTCGTTGCTGCCTCCCTGTCAGGTATTCCCTTATCCATTGCAGTGCCCTCAATTTTACATGCGCCTGATCCTCCAGCTTCTGCACTAATCTCTTGCGGGGAACTGTGTCAAAGTGTGTGTGTGTGTGTGTGTGTGTGTGTGTGTGTGTGTGTGTGTGTGTGTGTGTGTGTGTGTGTGTGTGTGTGTGTGTGTGAGTGTGTGTGTGTGTGTGTGTGTGTGTGTGTGTGTGTGTGTGTGTGTGTGTGTGTGTGTACTCACCTAGTTGTACTCACCTAGTTGAGGTTGCAGGGGTCGAGTCCAAGCTCCTGGCCCCGCCTCTTCACTGGTCGCTACTAGGTCACTCTCCCTGAACTATGAGTTTTATCATACCTCTGCTTAAAGCTATGTATGGATCCCGCCTCCAATACATCGCTTCCCGAACTATTCCACTTCCTGACTACTCTGTGACTGAAGAAATACTTCCTAACATTCCTGTGATTCATCTGTGTCTTCAACTTCCAAATGTGTCCCCTTGTTGCTGTGTCCCATCTCTGGAGCATTCTGTCTTTGTCCACTTTGTCAATTCCTCTCAGTATCTTGTATGTCGTTATCATGTCCGCCCTATCTCTCCTGTCCTCCAGTGCCGTCAGATCGATTTCCCTTAACCTCTCCTCGTAGGACATACCCCTTAGCTCTGGGACTAGTCTTGTTGCAAACCTTTCTACTTTCTCTAGTTTCTTTACATGCTTGGCTAGGTGTGGGTCCCAAACTGGTGTCGCATACTCCAATATGGGCCTAACGTACACAGTGTACAGGGTCCAGAACGATTCCTTATTAAGATGTCGGAATGCTGTTCTGAGGTTTGCTAGGCGCCCATATGCTGCAGCAGTTATTTGGTTGATGTACACTTCAGGAGATGTGCTTGGTGTTATACTCACCCCAAGATCTTTTTCCTTGAGTGAGGTTTGTAGTCTCTGGCCCCCTAGACTGTACTCCGTCTGCGGTCTTCTTTGCCCTTCCCCAATCTTCATGACTTTGCACTTGGTGGGGTTGAACTCCTGGAGCCAATTGCTGGACCAGGTCTGCAGCCTGTCCAGATCCCTTTGTAGTTCTGCCTGGTCTTCAATCGAATGAATTCTTCTCATCAACTTCATGTCATCTGCAAACAGGGACACCTCGGAGTTTATTCCTTCCGTCATGTCGTTCACAAATACCAGAAACAGCACTGGTCCTAGGACTGACCCCTGTGGGACCCCGCTGGTCACAGGCGCCCACTCTTACACCTCATCACGTACCATGACTCGCTGCTGTCTTCCTGACAAGTATTCCCTGATCCATTGTAGTGCCTTCCTTGTTATCCCTGCTTGGTATTCCAGTTTTTGCATTAATCTCTTGTGTGGAACTGTGTCAAACGCATTCTTGCAGTCCAAGAAAATGTAATCCACCCAGCCCTCTTTCTCTCTTGTCTTACTGCTGTCACCCTGTCACAGAACTCCAGTAGGTTTGTGACACAGAAGTTCCCGTCCCTGAAACCATGTTGGCTGCTGTTGATGAGATCATTCCTTTCTAGGTGTTCCACCACTCTTCTCCTGATAATCTTCTCAATGACTTTGCATACTATACATGTCAGTGACACTGGTCTGTAGTTTAGTGCTTCATGTCTGTCTCCTTTTTTACAGATTGGGACTACATTTGCTGTCTTCCATGCCTCAGGCAATCTCCCTGTTTCGATAGATGTATTGAATATTGTTGTTAGGGGTACACATAGCACCTCTGCTCCCTCTCTCAGGACCCATGGAAAGATGTTATCCGGCCCCATTGCCTTTGTGGTATCTAGCTCACTCAGAAGCCTTTTCACTTCTTTCTCGGTTGTGTGTACTGTGTCTCAGCACTTGGTGGTGTACCCCACCTCTCCGTCTTTCTGGAGCCCCTTCTGTCTCCTTTGTGAACACTTCTTTGAATCTCTAGTTGAGTTCCTCACATACTTCACAGTCGTTTCTTGTTGTCTCTCCTCCTTCCTTCCTTAGCCTGAATACCTGGTCCTTGACTGTTGTTTTCCTCCTGATGTGGCTGTATAACAGCTTCGGGTCAGATTTGGCTTTTGCTGCTATCGTTTTCATATTGTCGTTGGGCCTCCCTCCTTATCTGTGCATAATAATTTCTGGCTCTACGACTGCTCTCCTTATTCTCCTGGGTCCTTTGCCTTCTATATTTCTTCCATTCCCTAGCACACTTGGTTTTTGCCTCCCTGCACCTTTGGGTGAACCATGGTCTCATCTTGGCTTTTTCATTATTCCTGTTACCCTTGGGTGCAAATCTCTCCTCAGCCTCCTTGCACATTGTTGCTACATATTCCATCATCTCATTAACTGGTTTCCCTGCCAGTTGTTCTCTGTCCCACTGAACCCCGTTCAGGAAGTTCCTTATTCCCGTGTAGTCCCCTTTCTTGTAGTTTGGCTTCATTCGCCCTGGCCTTCCTGCTTCCCCCTTCACTTGTAGCTCTATTGTGTATTCGAAGCTTAAAACCACATGATCGCTGGCCCCAAGGGGTCTTTCATTTGTGATGTCATCAATATCTGCACTACTCAAGGTGTGTGTATTTGTACTCACCTATTTGTGGTTGCAGGGGTCGAGTCACAGCTCCTGGCCCCGCCTCTTCACTGATCGCTACTAGGTCCTCTCTCTCCCTGCTCCATGAGCTTTATCATACCTCGCCTTAAAACTATGTATGGTTCCCGCCTCCATTACTTCACTTTCTAGGCTATTCCACGCTTGACTACTCTATGACTGAAGAAATACTTCCTAATATCCCTTTGATTCATCTGAGTCTTCAACTTCCAATTGTGACCTCTTGTGTCTGTGTCCCATCTCTGGAACATCCCGTTTTTCTCCACCTCGTCTATTTCGCGCAGTATTTTATATGTCGTTATCATGTCTCCCCTGACCCTCCTGGCCTCCAGTGTCGTCAGGCCGATTTCTCTCAACCTTTCTTCGTAGGACAATCCCCTTAGCTCTGGGACTAGTCTTGTTGCAAACCTTTGCACTTTCTCTAATTTCTTGACGTGCTTGACTAGGTGTGGATTCCAAACTGGTGCTGCATACTCCAGTATGGGCCTGACGTAAATGGTATACAGAGTCTTGAACGAATCCTTACTGAGGTATCGGAACGCTATCCGTAGGTTTGCCAGGCGCCCGTATGCTGCAGCAGTTATCTGATTGATGTGCGCCTCAGGAGATATGCTCGGTGTTATACTCACCCCCAGATCTTTTTCCTTGAGTGAGGTTTGCAGACTTTGGCCGTCTAAACTATATTGTGTCTGCGGTCTTCTTCGCCTTTCCCCAATCTTCATGACTTTGCATTTGGCAGGGTTAAACTCAAGGAGCCAGTTGCTGGACCAGGCTTGTAAGCCTGTCCAGGTCTGTTTGTAGTCCTGCCTGATCCTCATCCGATTTGATTCTTCTCATTAACTTCACATCGTCCGCAAACAAGGACACTTCTGAGTCTATCCCTTCCGTTATGTCATTCACATATACCAAGAACAGCACAGGTCCTAGGACTGACCCCTGTGGAACCCCGCTTGTCACAGGCGCCCACTCTGACACCTCGTCACATACCATGACTCGTTTTTGCCTCCCTGTCAGGTATTCTCTGATCCATTGCAGTGCCTTTCCTGTTATGTGTGCCTGATCCTCTAGCTTTTGCAGTAACCTCTTGTGAGGAACTGTGTCGAAGGCCTTCTTGCAGTCCAAAAAAATGCAGTCGATCCACCCCTCTCTCTCTTGTCTTACTTCTGTCACCTTGTCATAAAACTCTAGTAGGTTTGTGACACAGGATTTTCCCTCCCTGAAACCATGCTGGTTGACAATTATACACTTGTTTCTTTCCAGGTGCTCCACCACTCTCCTCCTGATGATCTTCTCCATGACCTTGCATACTATACACGTTAGTGATACAGGTCTGTAGTTTAGTGCCTCATGTCTGTCTCCCTTTTTAAAAATTGGGACTACATTTGCCATCTTCCATACCTCAGGGAGTTGCCCAGTTTCAAATGATGTGTTGAAGATCTTTGTTAACGGTACACACAATATCTCTGCTCCCTCTTTAAGGACCCATGGATAGATGTTGTCTGGTCCCACCGCCTTTGAGGTGTCAAGTTCGCATAGCAGCTTCTTCACCTCCTCCTTGGTTATATGTACCTCATCCAGCACTTGCTGGTGCACCCCCCCCTGCTCTGATTTCCTGGAGTCATACTGGTTTCCACTGTAAATACTTCTTTAAATCTTGTGTTGAGCTCCTGACATACCTCCCGGTCGTTTCTTGTGAATTCTCCATCACCCTTCCTCAGTCTGATTACCTGGTTCTTGACTGTTGTTTTCCTCCTGATGTGGCTGTACAACAGCTTCGGGTCAGTCTTGACTTTCGATGCTATGTCATTTTCGTATTGCCGCTGAGCCTCCCTTCTTATCTGTGCATATTCGTTTCTGACTCTTCTGCTAATCTCTTTATTTTCCTGAGTTCTCTGTCTTCTGTACCTTTTCCACTCTAGTACACCTAGTTTTTGCCTCCCTACACCTTTGGGTGAACCGAGGACTCGTTCTGTTCTTCCCATTATTTCTGTTTCCCTTAGGAACAAACCTCTCCTCTGCCTCCTTGCATTTTGTTGCCACATAATCCATCATTTCTTGTACTGGTTTTCCTGTCAGTTCCCTCTCCCACTGAATGTCTTGAAAGAAGTTCCTCAAGCCTGAGTAGTTCCCTCTTTTGTAGTGGTTTTTCCCAACCTATTCCTGCTGCTCTCTCCACTTGGAACTCAACTATGTAGTCAAATCACAGAACCACATGATCACTAGCTCCCAGGGGCCTTTCATACATGATATCCTCGATGTCAGAACTACTCAAGGTGAATACAAGGTCCAGTCTTGCTGGTTCATCCTCTCCTCTCTCTCTGGTAATGTCTCTAACATGTTGATGCATGAGGTTTTCCAGTACCACATCCATCATCTTGGCTCTCCATGTTTCGGGACCCCCATGGGGCTCCAGGTTTTCCCAGTCAATCTCCTTGTGATTGAAATCACCCATAACTAGTAACTTTGCTTCCCCCGTGTGTGCTCTCCTGGCCACCTCGGCTAGTGTGTCGACCATTGCTCTGTTGGTCTCATCGTATTCTTCTCTTGGCCTCCTGCAGTTCTGTGGTGGGTTGCACATTACTGCAATTATCACCTTATGTCCCTCAGACTGGATTGTTCCTACTAAGTAGTCCCTTTCGCGCGTGCCATCCGTTCCTTCCATTTTCTCAAACCCCCACTGGTTTTTAATGAGCAGTGCAACTCCTCCTCCCCCTCTCCTCCCTCTGTCTTTCCTGAGGATTTGATATCCGGGTGGAAAGATTGAATCTGTTATTATTCTGGTGAGTTTTGTTTCTGTGAGTGCTATTATGTCTGGGGATGTCTCCTTGATTCTTTCGTGCCACTCCTCATACTTATTTGTTATTCCATCTGCATTTGTATACCACACCTTCAACTTCTTTTCTAAGATTGTGGTCTGGGAGGTGTATTGGGGTTGGGGAAGTGGGAGACCTGATTAGGAACTATGGGTGGTTGCTGTGGGGGTGGAGTTTGTAATGCAATGGGTGGGGGCATTGGATGTGGCATGGGTGTTTTGGTTTAGAGTGTTTGGTTGCACTGGAGTTGACCTGGTTGGGAGGCTTCTATAGGAAGTTGTGAGGGAGGCTGTATTTGATCTTCCTGTGTCTGGGATCTCCTGTCTGTCTTCTCCATCCCCTCTCTTTCCTCCTTTCGCCTTTGTACCATCTCTCTCTGTTTCTGCTTTTCTGTTTGTGTTCTGTCGGGTGTTTTGGTTTAGAGTGTTTGGTTGCACTGGAGTTGACCTGGTTGGGAGGCTTCTATAGGAAGTTGTGAGGGAGGCTGTATTTGATCTTCCTGTGTCTGGGATCTCCTGTCTGTCTTCTCCATCCCCTCTCTTTCCTCCTTTCGCCTTTGTACCATCTCTCTCTGTTTCTGCTTTTCTGTTTGTGTTCTGTCGCGGTCGAGATACACCTTCCTGTATGCCGGCATGTCCCTTAATCGTACTTTCTCCTGCAGGATCCTGTTCCGAGTCGATTCTGCCTTGAAGGTCACTTTCACTGGCCGGGTTCTTTTTTTTACAAACCCCCCTATTCTCCAAAAATTTTCCAGCTGGGTCATGTCGTCTTCTCCAATTGCTTTCATGATGCTTTCAATTGCTTTTTTTTCCCTTGTTTTCTTGCTTCATATGTTTCCCCTTCAACTTCCTGGAGCCCATACACAAAGACTGACCTCACCCTTTCATTCTCCCACTGCATATCCCTGTGTATCCCCTCATTCAATTTGATTTCCTCCATTGCAGCTTTACTTTCTTCAGTTTCACTAGCTAATGTACTTGGGCTCAGTGGCCTGTCATTTTCCCTTCATGGCTTTCCCTGGGCTCTGCTGTGGTCTGTTAGGGCCTCCACATATAGCTTACCTCTTTCATTTACTACAGTCTCCACTGATTGAGCTTCTACATGCAGTTTTGCTTCTTCTTTCCCTACAGTCCCCTTATTTGTGGCTGAGGTAGCAGTCTCTGTTGTCAATCCTAATTGTCAATTCTTTAGTTCTTTAGGCTGTTTCAGATTTTTCAGTTCCTCTTCTAAACTTTGTATCCTGGCCTCTAATGCTTTGACTTGCACCTCCCACTTCCTGCTTTCCATGTCTAACTTCTCTTCCATTCTCATGCTAAGTTCTTCTAGTTTCTTTTCCCATTCATGTTCCCTTTTTGTGAGCTCTGCTGCCCAATCTTCCTTTGCAGTTTCCTCCTCCTGTCCCTTGGTTTTTCTTGTTGCTCTCTGGCAACCCATTTTTGTTTTATCATGATTGCCTTAGAGTGGGAAACCTATGTAATTCTGTATGTTAGGTTAGTATTGTGTATGTCAGAGTGTGGGGGGGGGGGGTAGTGGAGGAACTGTGGCTATGTGCGCATGTATGTGTGTGTGTATTTGTATGCGAGTACTTATGTGAGTGTGAGTGTGTGTACTCACCTAGTTGTGGTTTCAGGAGTCGAGTCACAGCTCCTGGCTCCGCCACTTCACTGGCCTCTACTAGGTCATTATTCTTGCTATATACGCTTTATCATAAATGTTCTTAAAGCTATGTATGGATCCTGCGTCCACTACATCACTTCTTAGACTACTGACAACTCTGTGACTGAAGAAATACGTGCTATCATACCTGTGCTTCATCTGTTGCTGTGCCCCATCTCTGGAACATCCTGTCTTTGTCCCCCTATTATATGTTATCATGTCTGCCCTATCTTACCTATTCTCCAGTGTCGTCAGTTCGATTTTCCTTAACCTCTCCTTAGGACATGCCCCTTAGCTCTGGGACAAGTGTTGTTGCAAAAAATTTGCACTTTCTCTAATTTCCTTGCATGTTTGGCTAGGTGTGGGTTCCAAACTGGTGCTGCATATTTCAATATAGGCCTCACATACACAATGTACAGGGTCCTGAACGATTCCTTATTGTGATGTCGGAATGCTATTCTTAGGTTTGCTAGGCGCTCATATGCTGCAGGAGTTATTCGGTTGATGTGCGCCTCAGGAGACGTGCTCGGTGTTATATTCACCCCAAGACCCTTTTCCTTGAGTGAAGTTTGTAGTATCTGACCCCATAGACTGTACTCCGTCTTTCGTCTTCTTTGCCCTTCACCAATCTTCATGACTTTGCACTTGGTAGGGTTGAACTCCATGAGCCAGTTTACTGCCCAGGACTGCAGCCTGGCCAGATTCCTTTGCAGTTCCGCCTGGTCCTCGTCCGATTGAATTCTTTTCATGAACTTCACATCATCTGCAAACAGGTACACTTCTGAATGTATTTCTTCCATCATGTCGTTCACATACACCAGAAACAGCACCGGTCCTAGGACCCCCGACCCCGGTGGAACCGCGCTCGTCACAGGCGCCCACTCTGGCACCTCGTCACTTACCATGACTCGCTGATGTCTTCCCGACTGGTATTCCCTGATCCACTTCAGTGCCTTACCTGTTATACCTGCCTTGTCTTCCTGCTTATGCACGAATTTCTTGTGTTTACCTGTGTCAAAAGCCTTCTTACAGTCCAAGAACATGAAATCTGCAAACCCCTCTCTCTCTTGTCTTAGTGCTGTCACTCTGTCATAGATGTCCAATAGGTTTGTGACGCAGGATTTCCCGTCCCTGAAAAGTTCTGGTTGTCGCTGATAAGCTCATTCCTTAGTAGGTGGTCAACCACCACTCCTCTCCTGATAATCTTCTCCATGACTTTGCTTACTGTACATGTAAGTGACACTGGTCTGTGTGTTTGCTTGCGTACGTGCGTGTGTGTGTGTGTGTGTGTGTGTGTGTGTGTGTGTGTGTGTGTGTGTGTGTGTGTGTGTGTGTGTGTGTGTGTGTGTGTGTGTACTCACCTACTTGTACTCACCTATTCGTGGTTGCAGGGGTCGATTCATAGCTCCTGGCCCCGCCTCTTCACTGATTGCTACTAGGTCCTCTCTTTCCCTGCTCCATGAGCTCTATCATACCTCGCCTTAAAACTATGTATGGTTCCCGCCTCCACTACGTCACTTTCTAGACTATTCCACGGTCTGACTACTCTATGACTGAAGTAATACTTCCTAACATCCCTTTGATTCATCTGAGTCTTAACCTTCCAATTGTGACCTCTTGTTTCTGTGTCCCATCTCTGGAACATCCCGTCTTTGTCCACCTTGTCTATTCCTCGCAGTATTTTATATGTCGTTATCATGTCTCCCCTGACCCTCCTGTCCTCCAGTGTCGTCAGGCCGATTTCCCTTAACCTTTTTTTGTAGGACAATCACCTTAGCTCTTGGACTAGTCTTGTTGCAAACCTTTGCAATTTCTGTAATTTCTTGACGTGCTTGACCAGGTGTGGATTCCAAACTGGTGCTGCATACTCCAGTATGGGCCTGACGTAGATGGTATACAGAGTCTTAAAAATGTTGTGGAGGGAGTAGTAGGTAAATTTGGGGTGCCAGGGGTAAATGAAAATGTGGAGCCTTTAATTGAGCTATGTGTAGAAAGAGGTTTGGTAATTAGCAATACATATTTTATGAAAAAGAGGATAAATCAATATGCAAGGTATTATGTAGCATGTAATGAAAGTAGTTTGTTAGATTATGTATTGTTGGATAAAAGGTTGATGGGTAGGCTCCAGGATGTACATGTTTATAGAGGGGCAACTGATATATCAGATCATTATCTAGTTGAAGCTACAGTTAGAGTAAGAGGTAGATGGGTCAAGAGGAAGAGGTAGATGGGTCAAGAGGGAGGTGAAAGTGTATAAATTAAAGGAGAAGGAAGTTCAGGTGAGATATAAGCGACTATTGGCAGAAAGGTGGGCTGGTGCAAGTATGAGTCGTGGGGGGGTTGAAGAGGGTTGGAATAGTTTTAAAAATGCAGTATTAGAATGTGGGGCAGAAGTTTGTGGTTATAGGAGGGTGGGTGCAGGAGGAAAGAGGAGTGATTGGTGGAATGATGAAGTAAAGGGTGTGATAAAAGAGAAAAAGGTAGCTTATAAGAACATAAGAAAGAAGGAACACTGCAACAGGCCTACTGGCCCATGTGGAGCAGGTCCATGTCCCCCCTCCGGATTAGACCAATGACCCCCCCGGATTAGACCAATGACCCCCCCCCCGGATTAGCCCAAAGACCCACCCAGTCTGGTCATATTCACTCAAGGATGGAGCACTGCACCAGATCCAGCAGCACAAGCTAGTCAGGTCCAACTCACACCCACCTACACCCACTTATGTATTTATCTAACCTATTTTTAAAACTACACAACGTTTTAGCCTCAATAACTGTAGTCGGGAGTTTGTTCCACTCATCCACAACTCTATTACCAAACCAGTGCTTTCCTATATCCTTCCTGAATCTGAATTTTTCCAACTTGAAACCATTGCTGCGAGTCCTGTCTTGGCTGGAAATTTTCAGCACGCTATTTACATCCCCTTTATTTATTCCTGTTTTCCATTTATATAACTTGATCATATCCCCCTTAATTCTACGCCTTTCGAGAGAGTGCAGATTCAGGGCCCTCAGTCTATCCTCATTGGGAAGATTTCTGATACATGTGATCATCTTTGTCATCCTCCTCTGTACGTTTTCCAGAGCATTTATATCCATTCTGTAATTCGGTGACCAGAACTGAGCAGCATAGTCTAAATGAGGCCTAACCAAGGATATATAGAGTTGAAGAACAACCTGAGGACTTCTATTATTTATACTTCTAGATATGAAGCCAAGAATTCTGTTAGCTTTATTGCGAACACTAATGCACTGTTGTCTTGGTTTTAGATTACTGCTAACCAGAACTCCTAAGTCCTTTTCGCAATCAGTAGTATTAAGATCAACATTATTTAGTTTATATGTGGCATCGTTATTTAACTGTCCAACATTTAGAACTTTGTATTTGTCAATATTTAACTGCATCTGCCACTTCTCCGACCACTGCATCAGTCTATTCAAATCATCCTGGAGTGCTCTAGTGTCCTCATTATAATGAATTGGAAGGCCTATTTTGGTGTCATCAGCAAATTTGCTTATGTCGCTATTTATTCCCTCATCTATGTCGTTTATGTAAATTGTGAACAACAACGGGCCCAACACTGACCCCTGAGGAACACCGCTTGTGACGTGCCACCATTCTGATTTCTCCCCATTTATGCAAACTGCTGTCTATTTGTCAGCCATGCCTTTACCCAGGAAAAAATTTCTCCTCCTATTCCGTGTGCCTAAGTTTCCTCAATAGCCTCTGGTGTGGAACTCTATCGAAAGCCTTACTGAAGTCCATATACACAATATCATATTCATTACCACGATCTACCTCCTCAAACACCTTAGTGAAAAAAGTTAGTAAATTCGTAAGACAAGAACGCCCCTTTGTAAAACCGTGTTGAGATTTATTAATCAATCTGTGCCTGTCAAGATGGCTACGAATTGCTTCGGCAATTATTGATTCCATAAATTTTCCCACTATGGAGGTAAGGCTTATTGGTCAATAGCTCGAAGCCAAGGACCTGTTACCTGCCTTGTAAATAGGTATTACATTTGCCATTTTCCACTTATCAGACACTATGCCAGTTTGTAGTGATATGTTAAAAAGATTAGCCAAAGGTATGCTAAGTTCCTCTTAACATTCCTTCAACACCCTTGCAAATAGTTCATAAGGGCCTGGGGATTTGTTAGGTTTTAGTTTCTCTATTTGTTTGAGGACCATGTCTCTAGTTACCGCAATCGTACATAGTTTATTATCATCCTGTTCTACATAATCTATTATTTCTGGAATATCGCTAGTATTTTCCTGGGTGAAAACTGAGAGGAAGTAGGTATTGAGAATTTCACACATATCCTTATCATTGTCAGTGATCTGACCAGAGTTACTCTTAAGTGGGCCAATCTTGTCCCTAATCTTACTTCTTTATACCTGAAAGAACCCTTTTCGGTTAGTCTTTGAATCCCTTGCGACCTTAGCCTCATAATCCCTTTTTGCTTTTCTTATTCCTTTCTTTATTTCTCTCTTTAATTGAATATATTGATTACTTAACTGCCCATCCCCTCTTTTGATACGCCTATATATGCCTCTCTTTAGACCAATGAGATGTTTCAATCTATTGTTCATTCATTTGGGATCATTTTTGTTAGATCTAATTTCCCTACTCGGAACAAAAGTTGTCTGGGCAGCTAGAACTATGCTCTGAAAAACGTCATATTGACAACCAAGATCACCTACCTGACCCATAGTCAGGACATCCCAATTTAGCCCACCCAGGTAATTTTTCAGTCCCATGAAGTCGGCCAAGCGAAAATCTGGGACAGAGATTTGATTGCAGTTATCTGGGTAATTCCATGATATATTGAAACTAAGTGATTTGTGATCACTGTCCCCAAGCTCATCATTAATCTCAAGATTATTAATTAGTTAATCTTTTTTGGCAAGAACCAAGTCAAGCAGATTGTTTCCTCTAGTTGGTTCTGTCACAACCTGTTCTAAAAAGCAATCCTGAACTGTATCAAGAAAGTCACTAGACTCAAGATTTCCTGTCATATTGTTCCAATCAATTTGTATAAAGTTAAAATCTCCCATTATCACAACATTTTCATATCTAGATCCCTTATGAATTTCGTCCCATAACAGCTTACTGCCCTCTCTATCAAGGTTTTGGGGCCTATAAATCACACCTAAAATTAATTTGCCACGTCCCTCGAGAAACTGTAGCCAAACCGATTCTGTGTTCGATGTTTCTAATCTTATATCATGTCTAAGACAACAATTTAAATTTTCTCTGACATACATCGCCACACCACCACTCTTCCTGTTGACCCTATCAGTGTGGAATAGTTTTAACCCTGTATGTTGCATTCAGAAGGCATTTCTCTATCTTTCAGGTTGAACCAAGTCTCTGTTATACCAATAATATGTATATTACCTACACTTGCAAGTAATCATAGCTCATCTATCTTATTTCTTAGACTCCTACTATTTGTATAGTAAACCTTAAGGGAGCTAGTCACTCGTTGCCTCTACTATCTTTCTTTGTTAGCAACTTTATTTCGAATATTGTCTTTTAAACATATCCCTGAGGCATCCCGGTAATAACTGCTGTTTTTAACCCTAGAGTATATGGAGAGTAAAAGAAAGATAAAGAGAGTGGTGGGAGAGTGGGAGAGGCACTGCCAAGAAAGTTTAATGAAAACAAGAAACAAATTTGGAGTGAGTTAAACAAGTTAAGAAAGCCTAGGAACGTATGGATTTGTCAGTTAAAAACATAGTAGGGGAGTTAGTAGATGGGGAGAGGGAGGTATTAGGTAGATGGCGAGAATATTTTGAGGAACTTTTAAATGTTGAGGAAGAAAGGGAGGCGATAATTTCATGCACTGGCCAGGGAGGTATACCATCTTTTAGGAGTGAAGAAGAGCAGAATGTAAGTGTGGTGGAGGTACTTGAGGCATTACGTAGAATGAAAGGAGGTAAAGCAGTTGGAACTAACGGGATCATGACAGAAATGTTAAAAGCAGGGGGGGACATAGTGTTGGAGTGGTTGGTATTTTTGTTTAATAAATGTATGAAAGAGGGGAAGGTACCTAGGGATTGGCGGAGAGCATGTATAGTCCCTTTATATAAGGGGAAGGGGGATAAAAGAGATTGTAAAACTTATAGAGGAATAAGTTTACTGAGTATACCAGGAAAAGTATACGGTAGGGTTATAATTGAAAGAATTAGAGGTAAGACAGAATGTAGGATTGCGGATGAGCAAGGAGGCTTCAGAGTGGGTAGGGGATGTGTAGATCAAGTGTTTACATTGAAGCATATATGTGAACAGTATTTAGATAAAGGTAGGGAAGTTTTCATTGCATTTATGGATTTAGAAAAGGCATATGATAGAGTGGATAGAGGAGCAATGTGGCAGATGTTGCAAGTATATGGAATAGGTGGTAAGTTACTAAATGCTGTAAAGAGCTTTTATGAGGATAGTGAGGCTCAGGTTAGGGTGTGTAGAAGAGAGGGAGACTACTTCCCGGTAAAAGTAGGTCTTAGACAGGGATGTTTAATATATTTATAGATGGGGTTGTAAAAGAAGTAAATGCTAGGGTGTTTGGGAGAGGGGTGGGATTAAATTATGGGGAATCAAATACAAAATGGGAAGTGACTCAGTCACTTTTTGCTGATGATACTGTGCTTATGGGAGATTCTAAAGAAAAATTGCAAAGGTTAGTGGATGAGTTTGAGAATGTGTGTAAAGGTAGAAAGTTGAAAGTGAACATAGAAAAGAGTAAGGTGATGAGGGAATCAAATGATTTAGATAAAGAAAAATTGGATATCAGATTGGAGAGGAGTATGGAAGAGGTGAATGTTTTCGGATATTTGGGAGTTGACGTTTCAGCGGATGGATTTATGAAGGATGAGGTTAACCATAGAATTGATGAAGGAAAAGAGGTGAGTGGTGCATTGAAGTATATGTGGAGGCAAAAAATGTTATCTATGGAGGCAAAGAATGTAATGTATGGAAGTATAGTAGTACCAACACTCTTATATGGATGTGAAGCTTGGGTGGTAAATGCAGCAGCGAGGAGACGGTTGGAGGCAGTGGAGATGTCCTGTCTAAGGGCAATGTGTGGTGTAAATATTATGCAGAAAATTCGGAGTGTGGAAATTAGGAGAAGGTGTGGAGTTAATAAAAGTATTAGTCAGAGGGCTGAAGAGGGTTTGTTGAGGTGGTTTGGTCATTTAGAGAGAATGGATCAAAGTAGAATGACATAGAGAGCGTATAAATCTGTAGGGGAAGGAAGGCGGGGTAGGTTGGAGGGACGGGGTAAAGGAAGTGTAGTGGGCGAGGGGCTTGGACTTCCAGCAAGTATGCATGAGTGTGTTAGATAGGAGTGAATGGAGACGAATGGTATTTGGGACCTGACGGGCTGTTGGAGTGTGAGCAGGGTAATATTTCGTGAAGGGATTCAGGGAAACCGATTATTTTATATAACCGGACTTGAGTCCTGGAAATGGGAAGTACAATGCCTGCACTCTAAAGGAGGGGTTTGGGATTCTGGCAGTTTGGAGGGATATATTGTGTATTTTTATACGTATATACTCCTAAACTGTTGTATTCTGAGCACCTCTGCAAAAACAGTGATTATGTGTGAGTGAGGTGAAAGTGTTGAATGATAATGAAAGTATTTTCTTTTTGGGGATTTTCTTTCTTTTTTGGGGATTTTCTTTTTGGGGATTTTCTTTCTTTTTGGGTCACCCTGCCTCGGTGGGAGACGGCCGACTTGTTGAAAAAAAAATCATTAATAATTGCTAAAATAACTACAAAGAACTTGATAACATGCACGATTGCTACCAAGGTCAGTATAATAGTTACGTTTACTAACAAAAACAAAATGTTTACCTATCTTGATAATTCCCTGGTTGTGTCAGAGAAAACCTTCCATATACACCTGTGATAGTGATTCCTTGGGTGGTGTCACAGAGGAAAGTAAAGACTTACTTCTGAAGTTAGATTCTTGGAATGTGTTATAGAGACGTTCGACATTCATCTCTCAGTAAGGTTCCCTGGACGGTGTTTTAAAGGTCCCTCAATAATTACCCATCATAATGGTTCTCGGGAAGGTTTCCTAGACAGCATTCAGCAATCACCTGTCTTCTTGGTTCTCAGAATGTAATGTTATATGTGCTTCAAGTGTCACCTATCAGGACGGTTCACAGGATGGTATTCTAGACGCCCTTTAACAATCACCTAACAAGATGGTTCTCAAGATGTTTGTGTAGACGTTTCTTAACAATCACCTATCACCTAAATTTCTTAAAAAAATCACTTATTGTTTGATTCTCAGGAGAGTAGTCTTGACGTCATTCAAAAACCACCTATGACAATGTTTCTTAGATTGATATCCATGACTCCAGTCAACACCCACCTTGTAGATTTGTTTCCTGGACGGTTTTTGAAGGCTTCAACACCCACTAAAATGGATAGTGTCATGAAGTTCTTCATCACTCACAATGATGGGTCCCTGGATAGTGTTCTTGAAGTTCTTCAACACTCACCAGTCATGTTGGATCCCTGGATAGTGTTCTTGAAGTTCTTCAACACTCACCAGTCATGTTGGATCCCTGGATAGTGTTCTTGAAGGCTGTCAACACTCACCTCTGAGGATCGTGGTAGCCTGCGCCTCTCCCAGGAAGTTCCTAACGATGCAGGTGTAGATACCGAAGTCTGACGGCACCAAGTTTCTCATGTTAAGCGTCATGTTGTGTCTGCAACATACACGGTGTGAGTGATCTGCAACATATACTATGTGTGAGATCTGCAACTTATTATGTCTGAGAGATATGAAACACATTTATTAGATATCAGTAAGATATTTGCGAGAAATATGCAACGTATACTGTGTGAGATCTGCACCTGGTAATGCGTGAGAGTTCTGAAACCCGTATGAGAGAGATCTTTAAATTATACTGTGTAATAAAGCTGCAACAAATAATATGTGAGTGATCTGAAATACATACAGTGCGAGAGATCTGCAACAAAATATGTGTGCGAGAGCCACAAGACCTGCAACGAATGGTAAATGTAAGATCTGTAACATATATTGTGTGTGTGTGAAATATGCAATATACTGTCAGTATTATTTTCGACATATGCGTGTGAAATTTACCACATATAAAGTATGTAAAATTTGTAACATGTAAAGCGTGAGATATCTGCAACATATTTCTTGGATGAGATATGGAAAATGCGCTCTTGGAATATTTTACAAGAAATATGTAAGGAATGAGCAACGTATATGTGACAGTTCTGCAACATACAATGTGTAAGTCAGCTGTAAGATATACTGTGTAAGATAACTGTAAGATATATTGTGTGATAAAACTGTGATATACTGTACAGTGTGCGAAAGATCTGTGACAAAGTTTGTGTGGCAGTTGAGCAATGTATCCTCGGTGGTAGCTTTGCAATATATGAGTGACTGATCTGCAATATAAACTGGCTGAGAACCATGCAACGTATGTTTGAAAGGTAGGTAGCAGTGAGGGAATATCAGAAGTTCACCATACTATGATATCTGGCAATACTATGTGATAGTGTTGTGAATATTGAACAGAGAGAGAGAGACAGAGAGAGAGAGAGAGAGAGAGAGAGAGAGAGAGAGAGAGAGAGAGAGAGAGAGAGAGAGAGAGAGAGAGAGAGAGAGAGAGAGAGAGAGAGAGAGAGAGAGAGAGAGAGAGACAGAGAGAGAGAGAGAGAGAGAGAGAGAGAGAGAGAGAGAGAGAGAGAGAGAGAGAGAGAGAGAGAGAGAGAGAGAGAGAGAGAGAGAGAGAGAGAGAGAGAGAGAGAGAGAGAGAGAGAGAGAGAGAGAGAGAGAGAGAGAGAGAGAGAGAGAGAGAGAGAGAGAGAGAGAGAGAGAGAGAGAGAGAGAGAGAGAGAGAGAGAGAGAGAGAGAGAGAGAGAGAGAGAGAGAGAGAGAGAGAGAGAGAGAGAGAGAGAGAGAGAGAGAGAGAGAGAGAGAGAGAGAGAGAGATAGAGAGAGAGAGAGAGAGAGAGAGAGAGAGAGAGAGAGAGAGAGAGAGATAGAGAGAGAGAGAGAGAGAGAGAGAGAGAGAGAGAGAGAGAGAGAGAGAGAGAGAGAGAGAGAGAGAGAGAGAGAGAGAGAGAGAGAGAGAGAGAGAGAGAGAGAGAGAGAGAGAGAGAGAGAGAGAGAGAGAGAAGGAGAGAGAGAGAGAGAGAGAGAGAGAGAGAGAGAGAGAGAGAGAGAGAGAGAGAGAGAGAGAGAGAGAGAGAGAGAGAGAGAGAGAGAGAGAGAGAGAGAGAGAGAGAGAGGAGAGAGAGAGAGAGAGAGAGAGCGAGAGCGTGTGAGAGAGAGAGAGAGAGAGAGAGAGCCCGCGAGAGAGAGAGAGAGAGAGAGAGAGAGAGAGAGAGAGAGAGAGAGAGAGAGAGAGAGAGAGAGAGAGAGAGAGAGCGGGAGAGAGAGAGAGAGAGAGAGAGAGAGAGAGAGAGAGAGAGAGAGAGAGAGAGAGAGAGAGAGAGAGAGAGAGAGAGAGAGAGAGAGAGAGAGAGAGAGAGAGAGAGAGAGAGAGAGAGAGAGAGAGAGAGAGAGAGAGAGAGAGAGAGAGAGAGAGAGAGAGAGAGAGAGAGAGAGAGAGAGAGAGAGAGAGAGAGAGAGAGAGAGAGAGAGAGAGAGAGAGAGAGAGAGAGAGAGAGAGAGAGAGAGAGAGAGAGAGAGAGAGAGAGAGAGAGAGAGAGAGAGAGAGAGAGAGAGAGAGAGAGAGAGAGAGAGAGAGAGAGAGAGAGAGAGAGAGAGGGAGAGGGAGAGGGAGAGAGAGGAAGAGAGAGAGAGAGAGAGAGAGAGAGAGAGAGAGAGAGAGAGAGAGAGAGAGAGAGAGAGAGAGAGAGAGAGAGAGAGAGAGAGAGAGAGAGAGAGAGAGAGAGAGAGAGAGAGAGAGAGAGAGAAGTCTGCAAAACACAGGAGGTGCAACAAATCCTAGTCCACCCTCCCAGGCACCTAGGCTGTGCTATCGCTGTCACCGGAAGGGGCACACCGCCAACAACTGCCTGCGAGATACCAGGTGCAATTACTGCTACAAGAAAGGGCATCAGGAGGACCAGTGTCGGAAGAAAAAGGAACTTGACAGACAGGACCACCTGTTTAGAGACCTGTTCTCAGAACAAACCAGCAGGATCTCTGAATTGGTGAACACTCTCACACGTCACCCACTCAGCTACTCCTATCCCAGCCCAGCAGGTGGGATTGTGCCTTATACAAGACCACAGACTACTCCACTGTTGTATACTGTTCCATTGTTTCATACTACTCCACTGTTGTATACTGTTCCACTATTGCATACTACTCCACTGTTGCATACTGTTCCACTGTTTCATACTACTCCACTGTTGTATACTGTTCCATTGTTTCATATTACGCAACGGTTGCATACTGTTCCACTGTTGCACACTACTCCACTGTTGCATACTGTTCCACTGTTTCATACTACTCCACTGTTGTATACTGTTCCACTATTGCATACTACTCCACTGTTGCATACTGTTCCACTGTTTCATACTACTCCATTGTTGCATACTGTTCTACTGTTTCATACTGGTACACTGTTGCATACTACTCCATCGTTGCTTACTACTCCACTGTTGCATACTGTTCCACTGTTTCATACTACCATACTGTTGCATACTCTTCCACTGTTGCATACTGTTCCATTGTTGTATACTGCTCCAATGTTGCATACTGATCCACTGTTGTATACTGTTCCACTGTTACATACTGCTCCACTGTTGCGTACTACTCCTCTGCTGCATACTGCTCCACTCTTGCATACTTCACCACTGTTGCATACTGCTACACTGTTCCATACTACTCCACCGTTGGTTTTTACTCTACTGTTGCTTACTGCTCCACTGTTGCACACTACTCAACCGTTGCATACTGTTCCACTGTTACATACTTCTCCACTGTTACATACTGTTCGACTGTTGTATACTGTTCCACTGCGGCATACTGCTCCACTGTTGCATACTGTTCCACTGTTGCATACTGCTCCACTGTTGCATACTGCTCCACTGTTGCATACTTCACCACTGTTGCACACTACTCAACCGTTGCATACTGTTCCACTGTTGCATATTTCTCCACTGTTACATACTGTTCGACTGTTGTATACTGTTCCACTGCTGCATACTGCTCCACTGTTGCAACTGCTCCACTGTTGCATACTGTTCCACTGTTGCATACTGCTCCTCTGTTGCATACTGCTCCTCTGTTGCAAACTGCTCCAGTGTCACATACTGTTCCACTGCTGCATACTGCTCCACTATCACATACTGTTCCACTGTTGCATACTGCTCTACTGTTGCATACTGTTCCACTGCTGTATACTGCTCCACTGTCACCTACTGCTGCACTGTTGCATACTGCTCTACTTTCACATACTGTTCCACTGTTACATACTGCTCCACTGTCACATACTGTTCCACTGCTGCATACTGCTCCACTGTCACATACTGTTCCACTGTTGCATACTGCTCCACTGTTGCATACTGCTCCACTGTTGCATACTGCTCCACTGTTGCATGCCGTAGATTCCCACAGTCATCTCATGAATGCTCAACCATTGCTGCTTGCACGAGCAGATTCAGTAGTATTGGTATCTGGCAAAAGTAAAAGTGGGTGAACGGCGTCTAAAATGCTATCCATGACACGTAAGTGATTTTTAGATAACTGGTCTCAGGTATATTATTCACAGACTTTTGTCTACGGAAATGTTTTAGTTACATTATAAAACCTGACCATGAACATCTTACCACACAGGATCTTTCATTTCTCGCTTGACTTCATTCACCCATATACAAAAAATTCTAATTACCATCCATGACAGAAACAACTTACTTTTGTGGACACCAAAGAGGTCTGAATCAGTCTCGAGGAGGATGTTCATTACTACAACAATATGTATTGATTGCTGGATCACGTGGATGCTGTATATGTTGATTGGGCTCATTGTATACTGTATATATGTATAATACAATATTTTCAGAGACTTTGATAACCAACATTGCGAGTAAATTTTTGTCAGTCTATACAAGGATGACAGAATGTTGTGGGATCTCCAGTGATCACAAAGCTGATGAGCAAATGAGGAAGTCAGTATATGTTTGACTCTGGCTTCTTGTAATACCAGTACATCTTAACCTTGGCTAGTAGTAAATGAAAGCCATAACTTATTGTTCTGACGGACAGAAATTCATTCTGTGAAACTGATAATATAATGTCAGTGTGAGACGTATCTTTGGATGACAAAGAATTACTGTTTTATTCAATAAACAACAAAATGCATTTACGTGACCAATAGGTGATGGCAACATGAGCCATATATCAGTCACAAAGGTGAGTTTGTGAAGGCCTCTCACTCATAAATTCAAAAGATGCAGTTTAACACTGTTGGTGATCTCCATCAACAACATTCTAGGAAGCTTGAGGAACTGTCTCTTGAGATGTAACTGGTTCTTTATAGAATGTCGGGGAAAATACATCTCACATTCTTATTCATGATTCCTTTATTAAAATGGGTTTATGAATTTGTGTCAAGATTATACTGCGTGATGCTTTTGTTTCCTTTTGTCCATAGTCTCCCCGATCTCTACATGCTCTACCTCACCTGTCTCTGAAATCATGGTATCGGCATCTTCCTTATCCGCTGAGACACTTGACGCTATCTCCAACTATACCGCGGAGACGAAGCCCTCGATTGGCACCGACGCGCCTCTTTCTACCCCTTCTTATTTTTCACGACTCTCGCAGCAATCATTTCCTTCACAACATCCAGATTCCTCGTTACACGCTTACCGTTGCCTCCACACATTGACTTCACTGACCCTAATACCCCATAGATTTTATCGCTTCTTATTGTTGGCATATCTGTATTTGTAAGTAATGAATTTTTTACAATGGAATATTCGTGGCCTCAGGGGTAATCGGGAAGAGCTCCAGGTGTTGCTCCTCCAGTTTTGCCCAGTATGTGTCGGGTTACAAGAACCCAAAATTCATTCAGCTGTTATACGTCCCGTTTCAGGCTGTGTGCTGTTGCGTTCTGCTGATCCCTTTCCTGGTGAATCATTTAATGAGAGTGCGCTTCTTGTGCGCGATGGTATACCGTATTAACAGTTTTTTTTTCTTTATCTGCTGCATTATACTGAAGCCCGTATTTATCTGCACAGATGGTATAAAGTTTGCTCTCTCTATATATGTTCTAAATACGTGTGCTCCCACCCATTTTGACTCTCGCACTCAGTCTCTATCTCTTGCAATGATATTTATATCTTCTCGTCAATCGCACTTGATTACGCTTGGTCTGTTCTCCCAGATTTGCACGACAGTGATCACTCTCCTTTTCTTCTTACTTTGCTACCTATTCCAGAATGCCTCGTAGCCCTCGTTGGCAATTTGGACGACAAATTGACAATTATTCTCTTATCATACCACTTTATGTAAGGAGTCATCTTCGTCCTCTATTGATGAACTGGTGCACCAGTTCTCGACCTTAGTTTTGACTGCAGCATTAGGTTTCATTCCTCAAACCACAGGCAGGCATTCTCATACATGCGTGCCTTGGTGGTCTCCTGCGTGTGCCCGTGCAGTGCGTTTGAAATGCGCTGCGTGGGGCCATTGTTGGTATAATCGGACCTCGAACTGTCTCTTGGATTTTAAGCGGGCAAGGGCAGTCGATCGCCGCGTCATACGCGAAGCTAAACACACTTGTTGGCTAGACTATGTGTCTACCATTACCTCGACTTCCCCTGTGTGTGCGGTTTGGAAGAAGATACGGAAGCTGTGTAGCATGTATACTCCGGCCCCAGCTCCTATTTTGCGGGTTGCTGGTGTTAGCGTTGCGGAACGTCTTGAAATTGCTACGGAAATCGGGAACTCTCTTGTTCGTGTGTCCCAAGAGCATCGCCTCTGTCCTTCAATTCTCGTGTGTAAGTCTACCAAGGAACAATTGCCCTTGGATTTCTCTTCTAGTGGAATGGAGCCGTATCATGTACCTTTCACTCTCCCAGAGCTAGAGTCCACGCTTTCCTCTTGGCAGTCATAGGCAGCTGGGCCTGATGATATTCATATCAGTATACTACAACTTCTGCATTCTACAGCTCTTATAGTCCTTTAGAATCTTTTCAATCTTATTTGGACGCGAGGAGCTCTCCCTCGGGGCTTGATACCTCTCACTATCGTCTCATTGCTCTAACCAGTGTAGTCTGTAAGGTGGTGTAACGATTGGTGAATAGACGTTTGATATGGTATTTGGAGACTTAATGTTCTTGCTCCTCACCAATATGGCTTTCGCAAGGGCAGCTCTACTTTGGACCCCTTGCTCGACTTAGATACGTATGTGCGAAACGCCTTTGCTAACAAACACTCCGTCCTAGCCGTCTTCTTAGATCTTGAGAAGGCATATGACACCACTTGGAGGTATAACATTGTAGCCTAAGCCCACTCTTTAGACCTTCGCTGTAATCTGCCAACCTTCCTTGCTGCTTTCTTTTTTGACAGACATTTTCGTGTCCATGTTAGCAAGTAAGTTAGTTTATTCAGGTATACACAAATACAGTTACATAGATTATCATACATAGCAGCATATGTGTAGAGAACCTGGGATAACCCAAAAAAAAGTCAGGGTGACTTATTTCCATTGTGGTCCTTTTACCTTATTATTATAATATCAAGGTGATTATATCTTATTATTATTCTATAATGGAGATAAAATCTTATTATCATACTATTAAGACTATCTGCTACACGAGGGTCATTAAGACTATCCACAATACGAGGGTCATTACTAGGAATAAGGTAAAGTTACACGTGTGTTAGCTAAAAAAAAAAATAATTCCCCTCCCTTTCCGTCGCTACACTCGTGTTGGCGCTTCGCTTTCCTTAGACTTTGTTCAGGCCGAGGGAGTCTCACAAGGCTGTGTCCTTAGCACTAACCTTTTTCTCTTAGCTATAAATGACCTACCTTCCGTTCTTCTAAAGCATGTTTGGTCGTCACTATATATGGATGATTTCGCTATAGCTTACGCAGGCGCTGACTGTCGCCTAGTAGCAGCCTCCCTTCAGGATGCGATTGACCGAGTTTCCCATTGGGCCACTTCTCATGGGTTTAAATTTTCTAGTACGATAACCCATTTCATTACCATCACTAGAGGTCTTCTTATCCCAGATATTCCATTGTATTTACACTGCTAACGTATTCCAAAATGTGATACTGTCACGTTTCATGGCCTACTCTTCGATCGCCGGTTGACATGGAATCCTCACATTTCCTCTGTGAAGGCAGCTTGCCATCGACGGCTGAATCTCCTAAAAATTCTTGTACATCGTTCATGGGGAGCATGACTCTCCTCCGTTTGCATTCCACCTTAGTCTTGTCCAAGCTGGATTATGGAGACCAAGTCTATTCTCCAGCTTCTCCTTCCACTCTAGGTTAGATCCCCTTCATCATCGGGGTCTACGTTAATGTGTTGGTGCCTTTCGTTCATCCCCTGTTGAAAGCCTCTATGCTGAGGCGAATGTCCTTCCTTAGCTGATCTTTGTGATGTTCACTGTCTTCGTTACTTTGTCCGCTCTCATGACCTTCGTGTTTCTTCTACATATCTGGAGTTTATCTGGAGAGAGTTCCGGGGGTCAACGCCCCCGCGGCCCGGTCTGTGACCAGGCCTCCTTAGGTCAGTGTCCCAGGATGCGACCCACACCAGTCGACTAACACCCAGGTACCCATTTTACTGATGGGGAACATAGACAACAGGTGAAAGAAACACGTCCAATGTTTCTACTCTGGCTGGGAATCGAACCCAGGCCCTCACCGTGTGAAGCGAGAGCGTTAACCACCAGGCCACCAGAGCCACCAGGTTGGTCTTAGACGTAAGTAGAAGCTCGTTATTTGTTCGGCTCCCCTGCTTACTCCGACCGTTTTCTCTTCGTCTTCACTCACTCCAGTCTTCTCTCTAGTTGCCTCCCTTGTATGGTCATTTACCGTCTGCCTTTTCCTTTACCCTTTGGCAGGTTCCGATGGTTCGTGTCTTTTCTCCCCAACTACCGTACGCCGAAGCTCTCCTTCCTACGATTGTAAAGTAAAAGGACACAAGTGCAACTAATGTTACATTTTATTGTGGCAACGTTTCGCTCTCCAGGAGCTTTGTCAAGCTGTTACAAACAGTACATGGACACAGAGGGTATATATAAACTTAGAGATAGGTGCAATACTAGTGGTAGAAGTAGTAGTAATAGTAGTAGTAGTGATACAAGTTGTAGTAGTAGTAGTAGTAGTAGTAGTAGTAGTAGTAGTAGTAGTAGTAGTAGTAGTAGTAATAATAGTAGTAGTAGTAGTACATGGTATAACAATTAACATGCACGTGAGTAAAAGGATATAAAAGCACCTCACTCTGAGCCTATATATACCCTCTGTGTCCATGTACTGTTTGTAACGGCTTAACAAAGGTCCTGGAGAGCGAAACGTTGCCACAATAAAATGTCACATTAGTTGCACTTGTGTCCTTTTACTTTACATATTGTCGGCAATTCTACTAAAATATATACTACCTACGACTGTTTCTCGCTTTCTTTTTCTCGATCACTTACGGTCGCATGATAATGCCGTTGCTGTTTATACAGATGGTTCTAAATCTTCTGACGGTGTTGGGTTTATGGTGGTGTTCCCTAACAATGTTGTCTGAGGTCATTAATAGACTCAGCTAGTATTTTTACTGCCGAGTTCTATGCCATCCTCATAGCACTTCCTCGTATCACATACATGTCTCCTTTGACGTTTGTGATCATTTCAGATTCCCTCAGTGCCTTACAAGCCTTTAAACAATCTGATTCCCCTCATCCATCAATGCTTCGTATTCACAAACCATACTACGGCGGGATTTGAACCCGCGGTCAGAGAGTCTCAAAACTCCAGACCGTCGTGTTAGCCACTGGACCTAACCTTCCTATGGTGTAGAAATATACCTAGTTGGACGAATCTTATTATGGCTGGTTGGTCCAGTGGCTAACGCGATGGTCTGGAGTTTTGAGACTCTCTGACCGCTGGTTCAAATCCCGTCCGTGGTATGGCTTGTTTGCAATCGTGTCATTACAATTTCGTGAGTCATGTTCTTCGTATTCATCTAAGGCTGCGCCGTGTGGCTAGCAAAAACAAAGACGACGTTTTCCGTCGGGTCACTGGACACGTTGAAGTGCAGAGAAATGAACTGGCGGATGCTGTTGTGCGGTCAGCGGTGCATGATCTTCCAGTTCCTATGGAGGTATTCCGTTTAGAGATTATTTTCCAGTCATCTCTGCCCATCAACGGTGGTCAGGCACGCACCATAACAAATTGCACTATATTAAACTGCTTTTAGGTTTGTTGCAATCTTACCATCGTTGCCGTACTCGGGAGACAGTGCTCTCCAGTCTCCGCATCGGCCATACTCGCCTTACCCATGAGTATCTCATGGGTATCTCATGGGTATCTCATGGAACGACACCCTGTTCCTCTCTGTGAAGTTTGTCGGGTCTCTATTTCGGTTCTTCACTTTGCTGTAGATTACCCCGGTTTACCAGCGAGTTCGCAGGATTTACCTTCAACGCTGCCTCTACCCTACCACTTTTACCTTATCTTCTCTTCTTGCAGACGGTTCTGACTTGGATTTACGATCACTTTTTGACATTTCGTCAGCAACTGCTTTACTTTACGAACTTTGACACAGCCCTTAGCATCCCTTCCACCCTTTTTCTCTCCTCACCTTTGATTCCCTCTCCGCCGAGCTGTTTATAGCCCCAACACTATTTTCTACCCTGCAGTGCTGCACGACCCTTGTCGGTTTAGCACTTTCTTTAATATTAATAATAATAATAATAATAATAATAATAAGCATACTAATAATAATAATAACAACAACAACAATAATAATAATAATAATAATAATAATAATAATAATAATAATAATAATAATAATAATAATAATAATAATAATAATAATAATCACACAAATTTAAAATATTCCAATTTGAAAAAGGGTTTAGAATAAATACTGAATGTATTTCTGGCAGTAAAATAACATTTTAGTTGTTCATTCGATACGTTCTCACGTTTTATACATGAATTTCTTTTCGATTTTTAATTCACTCAAATAATTGTTATGCAGTGATGGAGAGAATGATGATGAAAGTTTTTCTTTCTCGTGTCACTCTGCCGATGTGTTAATTAAAAAAAATTGTTATGCAACCATGTAATAATTGTATAAATAATATAACCACACTTGTGAACGCATATAAGACGCACCAGCTGAGTTTAATAGAAGTGCGACCTAATTTGTATAATTTTCAACATAGACATAAATCGAACATTTCAATCTATTTACAGTCCTAAAACTAACACAAATCATCTCCGTTTTTGTAATATATCTTCACATGAACCAGGAACCAGAGAATACAACCATAACAACTATACAAAAATACACCGAAAAGTAACTTTTTTAAACCAAAAACAAATGCTGCTGCACACTTATAACATTGTTATAAGTGTGCTGCTGCACACTTATAACACTATGTGCTGCTGCACACTTATAACATTGTGTGCTGCTGCACACTTATAACAATGTGTGCTGCTGCACACTTATAACAATGTGTGCTGCTGCACACTTATAACATTGTGTGCTGCTGCACACTTATAACATTGTGTGCTGCTGCACACTTATAACATTGTGTGCTGCTGCACACTTATAACAATGTGTGCTGCTGCACACTTATAACAATGTGTGCTGCTGCACACTTATAACATTGTGTGCTGCTGCACACTTATAACAATGTGTGCTGCTGCACACTTATAACATTGTGTGCTGCAGCACACTTATAACATTGTGTGCTGCTGCACACTTATAACATTGTGTGCTGCAGCACACTTATAACATTGTGTGCTGCTGCACACTTATAACATTGTGTGCTGCAGCACACTTATAACAATGTGTGCTGCTGCACACTTATAACATTGTGTGCTGCAGCACACTTATAACATTGTGTGCTGCTGCACACTTATAACATTGTGTGCTGCAGCACACTTATAACATTGTGTGCTGCTGCACACTTATAACAATGTGTGCTGCTGCACACTTATAACATTGTGTGCTGCTGCACACTTATAACATTGTGTGCTGCAGCACACTTATAACATTGTGTGCTGCTGCACACTTATAACATTGTGTGCTGCAGCACACTTATAACATTGTGTGCTGCAGCACACTTATAACATTGTGTGCTGCTGCACACTTATAACATTGTGTGCTGCTGCACACTTATAACAATGTGTGCTGCTGCACACTTATAACATTGTGTGCTGCAGCACACTTATAACAATGTGTGCTGCAGCACACTTATAACATTGTGTGCTGCAGCACACTTATAACATTGTGTGCTGCTGCACACTTATAACATTGTGTGCTGCTGCACACTTATAACAATGTGTGCTGCTGCACACTTATAACATTGTGTGCTGCTGCACACTTATAACAATGTGTGCTGCAGCACACTTATAACATTGTGTGCTGCTGCACACTTATAACATTGTGTGCTGCTGCACACTTATAACATTGTGTGCTGCTGCACACTTATAACAATGTGTGCTGCTGCACACTTATAACATTGTGTGCTGCTGCACACTTATAACATTGTGTGCTGCAGCACACTTATAACAATGTGTGCTGCTGCACACTTATAACAATGTGTGCTGCTGCACACTTATAACAATGTGTGCTGCTGCACACTTATAACATTGTGTGCTGCAGCACACTTATAACATTGTGTGCTGCAGCACACTTATAACATTGTGTGCTGCAGCACACTTATAACATTGTGTGCTGCTGCACACTTATAACATTGTGTGCTGCTGCACACTTATAACATTGTGTGCTGCAGCACACTTATAACATTGTGTGCTGCAGCACACTTATAACATTGTGTGCTGCTGCACACTTATAACATTGTGTGCTGCTGCACACTTATAACATTGTGTGCTGCAGCACACTTATAACATTGTGTGCTGCAGCACACTTATAACAATGTGTGCTGCTGCACACTTATAACATTGTGTGCTGCAGCACACTTATAACAATGTGTGCTGCTGCACACTTATAACAATGTGTGCTGCTGCACACTTATAACATTGTGTGCTGCAGCACACTTATAACAATGTGTGCTGCAGCACACTTATAACAATGTGTGCAGCTGCACACTTATAACATTATCTTATATCTAGGCCATGCTTCGCTCATGGCGTAGTACTGCGGCACTGACACTGCCCTGAAAGCAGTAGTACTGCGGCACTGACAGTGACCTGAAAGCAGTAGTACTACGGCACTGACACTGACCTGAAAGCAGTAGTACTACGGCACTGACACTGACCTGAAAGCAGTAGTACTGCGGCACTGACACTGACCTGAAAGCAGTAGTACTGCGGCACTGACACTGACCTGAAAGCAGTAGTACTGCGGCACTGACAGTGACCTGAAAGCAGTAGTACTGCGGCACTGACACTGACCTGAAAGCAGTAGTACTGCGGCACTGACACTGACCTGAAAGCAGTAGTACTGCGGCACTGACACTGACCTGAAAGCAGTAGTACTGCGGCACTGACACTGACCTGAAAGCAGTAGTACTACGGCACTGACACTGACCTGAAAGCAGTAGTACTACGGCACTGACACTGACCTGAAAGCAGTAGTACTGCGGCACTGACACTGACCTGAAAGCAGTAGTACTGCGGCACTGACACTGACCTGAAAGCAGTAGTACTGCGGCACTGACACTGACCTGAAAGCAGTAGTACTGCGGCACTGACACTGCACTGAAAGCAGTAGTACTGCGGCACTGACACTGACCTGAAAGCAGTAGTACTGCGGCACTGACACTGACCTGAAAGCAGTAGTACTGCGGCACTGACACTGACCTGAAAGCAGTAGTACTGCGGCACTGACACTGACCTGAAAGCAGTAGTACTGCGGCACTGACACTGACCTGAAAGCAGTAGTACTACGGCACTGACACTGACCTGAAAGCAGTAGTACTACGGCACTGACACTGACCTGAAAGCAGTAGTACTGCGGCACTGACACTGACCTGAAAGCAGTAGTACTGCGGCACTGACACTGACCTGAAAGCAGTAGTACTACGGCACTGACACTGACCTGAAAGCAGTAGTACTGCGGCACTGACACTGACCTGAAAGCAGTAGTACTACGGCACTGACACTGACCTGAAAGCAGTAGTACTGCGGCACTGACACTGACCTGAAAGCAGTAGTACTGCGGCACTGACACTGACCTGAAAGCAGTAGTACTACGGCACTGACACTGACCTGAAAGCAGTAGTACTGCGGCACTGACACTGACCTGAAAGCAGTAGTACTGCGGCACTGACACTGACCTGAAAGCAGTAGTACTACGGCACTGACACTGACCTGAAAGCAGTAGTACTGCGGCACTGACACTGACCTGAAAGCAGTAGTACTGCGGCACTGACACTGACCTGAAAGCAGTAGTACTGCGGCACTGACACTGACCTGAAAGCAGTAGTACTGCGGCACTGACACTGACCTGAAAGCAGTAGTACTGCGGCACTGACACTGACCTGAAAGCAGTAGTACTGCGGCACTGACACTGACCTGAAAGCAGTAGTACTGCGGCACTGACACTGACCTGAAAGCAGTAGTACTGCGGCACTGACACTGACCTGAAAGCAGTAGTACTGCGGCACTGACACTGACCTGAAAGCAGTAGTACTGCGGCACTGACACTGACCTGAAAGCAGTAGTACTGCGGCACTGACACTGACCTGAAAGCAGTAGTACTGCGGCACTGACACTGACCTGAAAGCAGTAATACTGCGGCACTGACACTGCCCTGAAAGCAGTAGTACTGCGGCACTGACACTGACCTGAAAGCAGTAGTACTGCGGCACTGACACTGACCTGAAAGCAGTAGTACTGCGGCACTGACACTGCCCTGAAAGCAGTAGTACTGCGGCACTGACAGTGACCTGAAAGCAGTAGTACTGCGGCACTGACACTGACCTGAAAGCAGTAGTACTGCGGCACTGACACTGACCTGAAAGCAGTAGTACTGCGGCACTGACACTGACCTGAAAGCAGTAGTACTGCGGCACTGACACTGACCTGAAAGCAGTAGTACTGCGGCACTGACACTGACCTGAAAGCAGTAGTACTGCGGCACTGACACTGACCTGAAAGCAGTAGTACTGCGGCACTGACACTGACCTGAAAGCAGTAGTACTGCGGCACTGACACTGACCTGAAAGCAGTAGTACTGCGGCACTGACACTGACCTGAAAGCAGTAGTACTGCGGCACTGACACTGACCTGAAAGCAGTAGTACTGCGGCACTGACACTGACCTGAAAGCAGTAGTACTGCGGCACTGACACTGACCTGAAAGCAGTAGTACTGCGGCACTGACACTGACCTGAAAGCAGTAGTACTGCGGCACTGACACTGCCCTGAAACAGTAGTACCGCGGCCCTGACCCTGACCTGAAACCAGTAGTACTGCGGCACTGACACTGACCTGAAAGCAGTAGTACTGCGGCACTGACACTGACCTGAAAGCAGTAGTACTGCGGCACTGACACTGACCTGAAAGCAGTAGTACTGCGGCACTGACACTGACCTGAAAGCAGTAGTACTGCGGCACTGACACTGACCTGAAAGCAGTAGTACTGCGGCACTGACACTGACCTGAAAGCAGTAGTACTGCGGCACTGACACTGACCTGAAAGCAGTAGTACTGCACTGACACTGACCTGAAAGCTAGTACACTGACCTGAAAGCAGTAGTACTGCGGCACTGACACTGACCTGAAAGCAGTAGTACTGCGGCTGACACTGACCTGAAAGCAGTAGTACTGCGGCACTGACACTGCCTGAAAGCAGTAGTACTGCTGCACTGACACTGACCTGAAAGCAGTAGTACTGCGGCACTGACACTGACCTGAAAGCAGTAGTACTGCGGCACTGACACTGACCTGAAAGCAGTAGTACTGCGGCACTGACACTGACCTGAAAGCAGTAGTACTGCGGCACTGACACTGACCTGAAAGCAGTAGTACTGCGGCACTGACACTGACCTGAAAGCAGTAGTACTGCGGCACTGACACTGACCTGAAAGCAGTAGTACTGCGGCACTGACACTGCCCTGAAAGCAGTAGTACTGCGGCACTGACACTGACCTGAAAGCAGTAGTACTGCGGCACTGACACTGACCTGAAAGCAGTAGTACTGCGGCACTGACACTGCCCTGAAAGCAGTAGTACTGCGGCATTGACACTGACCTGAAAGCAGTAGTACTGCGGCACTGACACTGACCTGAAAGCAGTAGTACTGCGGCACTGACACTGACCTGAAAGCAGTAGTACTGCGGCACTGACACTGACCTGAAAGCAGTAGTACTGCGGCACTGACACTGACCTGAAAGCAGTAGTACTGCGGCACTGACACTGACCTGAAAGCAGTAGTACTGCGGCACTGACACTGACCTGAAAGCAGTAGTACTGCGGCACTGACACTGACCTGAAAGCAGTAGTACTGCGGCACTGACACTGACCTGAAAGCAGTAGTACTGCGGCACTGACACTGACCTGAAAGCAGTAGTACTGCGGCACTGACACTGACCTGAAAGCAGTAGTACTGCGGCACTGACACTGACCTGAAAGCAGTAGTACTGCGGCACTGACACTGCCCTGAAACCAGTAGTACTGCGGCACTGACACTGACCTGAAAGCAGTAGTACTGCGGCACTGACACTGACCTGAAAGCAGTAGTACTGCGGCACTGACACTGCCCTGAAAGCAGTAGTACTGCGGCACTGACACTGACCTGAAAGCAGTAGTACTGCGGCACTGACACTGACCTGAAAGCAGTAGTACTGCGGCACTGACACTGACCTGAAAGCAGTAGTACTGCGGCACTGACACTGACCTGAAAGCAGTAGTACTGCGGCACTGACACTGACCTGAAAGCAGTAGTACTGCGGCAATGAC
Organism: Cherax quadricarinatus; assembly: GCF_038502225.1. Taxonomy (NCBI): domain Eukaryota; kingdom Metazoa; phylum Arthropoda; class Malacostraca; order Decapoda; family Parastacidae; genus Cherax; species Cherax quadricarinatus. The sequence continues at coordinate 30,366,614 of NC_091336.1, read as the reverse complement.
ACTGACCTGAAAGCAGTAGTACTGCGGCACTGACACTGACCTGAAAGCAGTAGTACTGCGGCACTGACACTGCCCTGAAAGCAGTAGTACTGCGGCACTGACACTGACCTGAAAGCAGTAGTACTGCGGCACTGACACTGACCTGAAAGCAGTAGTACTGCGGCACTGACACTGACCTGAAAGCAGTAGTACTGCGGCACTGACACTGACCTGAAAGCAGTAGTACTGCGGCACTGACACTGACCTGAAAGCAGTAGTACTGCGGCACTGACACTGACCTGAAAGCAGTAGTACTGCGGCACTGACACTGACCTGAAAGCAGTAGTACTGCGGCACTGACACTGACCTGAAAGCAGTAGTACTGCGGCACTGACACTGACCTGAAAGCAGTAGTACTGCGGCACTGACACTGACCTGAAAGCAGTAGTACTGCGGCACTGACACTGACCTGAAAGCAGTAGTACTGCGGCACTGACACTGACCTGAAAGCAGTAGTACTGCGGCACTGACACTGACCTGAAAGCAGTAGTACTGCGGCACTGACACTGACCTGAAAGCAGTAGTACTGCGGCACTGACACTGACCTGAAAGCAGTAGTACTGCGGCACTGACACTGACCTGAAAGCAGTAGTACTGCGGCACTGACACTGACCTGAAAGCAGTAGTACTGCGGCACTGACACTGCCCTGAAAGCAGTAGTACTGCGGCACTGACACTGACCTGAAAGCAGTAGTACTGCGGCACTGACACTGACCTGAAAGCAGTAGTACTGCGGCACTGACACTGACCTGAAAGCAGTAGTACTGCGGCACTGACACTGACCTGAAAGCAGTAGTACTACGGCACTGACACTGACCTGAAAGCAGTAGTACTGCGGCACTGACACTGACCTGAAAGCAGTAGTACTGCGGCACTGACACTGACCTGAAAGCAGTAGTACTGCGGCACTGACACTGACCTGAAAGCAGTAGTACTACGGCACTGACACTGCCCTGAAAGCAGTAGTACTACGGCACTGACACTGACCTGAAAGCAGTAGTACTACGGCACTGACACTGCCCTGAAAGCAGTAGTACTACGGCACTGACACTGACCTGAAAGCAGTAGTACTACGGCACTGACACTGACCTGAAAGCAGTAGTACTACGGCACTGACACTGCCCTGAAAGCAGTAGTACTACGGCACTGACACTGACCTGAAAGCAGTAGTACTACGGCACTGACACTGACCTGAAAGCAGTAGTACTACGGCACTGACACTGACCTGAAAGCAGTAGTACTACGGCACTGACACTGACCTGAAAGCAGTAGTACTGCGGCACTGACACTGCCCTGAAAGCAGTAGTACTGCGGCACTGACACTGCCCTTAAAGCAGTAGTACTGCGGCACTGACACTGCCCTGAAAGCAGTAGTACTGCGGCACTGACACTGCCCTGAAAGCAGTAGTACTGCGGCACTGACACTGCCCTGAAAGCAGTAGTACTACGGCACTGACACTGACCTGAAAGCAGTAGTACTGCGGCACTGACACTGACCTGAAAGCAGTAGTACTGCGGCACTGACACTGACCTGAAAGCAGTAGTACTGCGGCACTGACACTGGCCTGAAAGCAGTAGTACTACGGCACTGACACTGACCTGAAAGCAGTAGTACTGCGGCACTGACACTGACCTGAAAGCAGTAGTACTGCGGCACTGACACTGACCTGAAAGCAGTAGTACTACGGCACTGACACTGACCTGAAAGCAGTAGTACTGCGGCACTGACACTGACCTGAAAGCAGTAGTACTGTGGCACTGACACTGGCCTGAAAGCAGTAGTTCTGCGGCAGTGACACTGACCTGAAAGCAGTAGTACTGCGGCACTGACACTGACCTGAAAGCAGTAGTACTGCGGCACTGACACTGACCTGAAACCAGTAGTACTGCGGCACTGACACTGACCTGAAAGCAGTAGTACTGCGGCACTGACACTGACCTGAAAGCAGTAGTACTGCGGCACTGACACTGACCTGAAAACAGTAGTACTGCGGCACTGACACTGACCTGAAAGCAGTAGTACTGCGGCACTGACACTGACCTGAAAGCAGTAGTACTGCGGCACTGACACTGCCTTGAATGCAGTAGTACTGCGGCACTGACAATGACCTGAAAGCAGTAGTACTGCGGCACTGACACTCACCGGAAAGCAGTAGTACTGCGGCACTGACACTGGCCTGAAAGCAGTAGTACTGCGGCACTGACAATGACCTGAAAGCAGTAGTACTGCGGCACTGACACTCACCGGAAAGCAGTAGTACTGCGGCACTGACACTGGCCTGAAAGCAGTAGTACTGCGGCACTGACAATGACCTGAAAGCAGTAGTACTGCGGCACTGACACTCACCGGAAAGCAGTAGTACTGCGGCACTGACACTGGCCTGAAAGCAGTAGTACTGCGGCACTGACACTGACCTGAAAGCAGTAGTACTGCGACACTGACACTGACCTGAAAGCAGTAGTACTGCGGCACTGACACTGACCTGAAAGCAGTAGTACTGCGGCACTGACACTGACCTGAAAGCAGTAGTACTGCGGCACTGACACTGACCTGAAAGCAGTAGTACTGCGGCACTGACACTGACCTGAAAGCAGTAGTACTACGGCACTGACACTGACCTGAAAGCAGTAGTACTACGGCACTGACACTGACCTGAAAGCAGTAGTACTACGGCACTGACACTGACCTGAAAGCAGTAGTACTACGGCACTGACACTGACCTGAAAGCAGTAGTACTGCGGCACTGACACTGCCCTGAAAGCAGTAGTACTGCGGCACTGACACTGCCCTGAAAGCAGTAGTACTGCGGCACTGACACTGCCCTGAAAGCAGTAGTACTGCGGCACTGACACTGCCCTGAAAGCAGTAGTACTGCGGCACTGACACTGACCTGAAAGCAGTAGTACTGCGGCACTGACACTGACCTGAAAGCAGTAGTACTACGGCACTGACACTGCCCTGAAAGCAGTAGTACTGCGGCACTGACACTGCCCTGAAAGCAGTAGTACTACGGCACTGACACTGACCTGAAAGCAGTAGTACTGCGGCACTGACACTGACCTGAAAGCAGTAGTACTGCGGCACTGACACTGACCTGAAAGCAGTAGTACTGCGGCACTGACACTGGCCTGAAAGCAGTAGTACTACGGCACTGACACTGACCTGAAAGCAGTAGTACTGCGGCACTGACACTGACCTGAAAGCAGTAGTACTGCGGCACTGACACTGACCTGAAAGCAGTAGTACTACGGCACTGACACTGACCTGAAAGCAGTAGTACTGCGGCACTGACACTGACCTGAAAGCAGTAGTACTGCGGCACTGACACTGGCCTGAAAGCAGTAGTACTGCGGCAGTGACACTGACCTGAAAGCAGTAGTACTGCGGCACTGACACTGACCTGAAAGGAGTAGTACTGCGGCACTGATACTGACCTGAAACCAGTAGTACTGCGGCACTGACACTGACCTGAAAGCAGTAGTACTGCGGCACTGACACTGACCTGAAAGCAGTAGTACTGCGGCACTGACACTGACCTGAAAACAGTAGTACTGCGGCACTGACACTGACCTGAAAGCAGTAGTACTGCGGCACTGACACTGACCTGAAAGCAGTAGTACTGCGGCACTGACACTGCCTTGAAAGCAGTAGTACTGCGGCACTGACAATGACCTGAAAGCAGTAGTACTGCGGCACTGACACTCACCAGAAAGCAGTAGTACTGCGGCACTGACACTGGCCTGAAAGCAGTAGTACTGCGGCACTGACACTGGCTTGAAGGCAGTAGTACTGCGGCACTGACACTGACCTGAAAGCAGTAGTACTGCGGCACTGACACTGACCTGAAAGCAGTAGTACTGCGGCACTGACACTGACCTGAAAGCAGTAGTACTGCGGCACTGACACTGACCTGAAAGCAGTAGTACTGCGGCACTGACACTGACCTGAAAGCAGTAGTACTGCGGCACTGACACTGACCTGAAAGCAGTATTACTGCGGCACTGACACTGACCTGAAAGCAGTAGTACTGCGGCACTGACACTGACCTGAAAGCAGTAGTACTACGGCACTGACACTGACCTGAAAGCAGTAGTACTACGGCACTGACACTGACCTGAAAGCAGTAGTACTGCGGCAGATTTAGCGAAAGGGTTAAAGAAACTACTAAATTTTCACTCACCTAGGCTTGTACAAGCTGGCTGTGATGGTCTACTCTCAAGTATTGCTACGCTAACATTCGTGGTAACAAAATGATATATAATTGACTGTGGATATCTACACAATGACATAACAGACGATCAACAGGAAAATGAGCCGATGAAGGAAAGGGACACGCTCACTAGAGAAAGTGCAAAGGTTTGCAACAAGACTAGTCCCAGAGCTAAGGGGTATGTCCTATGAGGAGAGGTTAAGGGAAATCGACCTGACGATACTAGAGGACAGGAGAGATAAGGGGGACATGATAACGACATATAAAATACTGAGAGGAATTGAAAAGGTGGACAGAGACAGAATGTTCCAGAGATGGAACACAGCAACGAGTGGACTCAGTTGGAAGTTGAAGACACAGATGAACCACAGGGATGTTAGGAAGTATTTCTTCAGTCACAGAGTAGTCAGGAAGTGGAATAGTTTGGGAAGCGATGTAGTGGAGTCAGGATCCATACATAGCTTTAAGCAGAGGTATGATAAAGCTCAAGGATCAGGGAGAGTGACCTAGTAGCGACCAGTGAAGAGGCGGGTCAGGAGCTATGACTCGACCTCTGTAACCACAATTAGGTGAGTACAGTTAGATAAATATGCACACACATTCACAAAGACACACACACACACACACACACATGTGCCACTCTTAGACGCAACTAGGGTATCTTACATAGGATAAAAATAAATGGGATCCCAAAGGCAAGATTGAGGCTGATCGAACAAGAAAGCATGGGAAACGTGGATCAAGAGCATGATGGAACAAGAGTGGGGAAAATTACTAAATGAGTTGATCAATATAATAGTGGAGACGTCGTTCATATGAAGGTGTGGTAACCGGGTGGTTCAGGAAATGACAGGGAAGATAACTGAGATACTTAAATCAGATCCAGAGATACTGAGGAAAAAGAAGTGTGAAGAGGAGAAAGAGAGGTCAATAATTATTCATGGGCTTCAGGAGGCTGAAGGAGAACTCACGATGAAGGATGACAGCGGGAGGAAAAAGAGATTGAAATTATAATCTTCATAAGTTTTACCACATAAGAAATCAAGGTTTTTTAGCGCTACTATAACTAGTAATTAAAAAAAAATGACATTGATGTGTTCTGTGAAACATAATCCATCTGTGTACACGTAACAGTTAACAGCGATACACAAGACTCATGAGGACTGAGTCAGTTACTCACGTGTAAGGTGGGTATCCTTCCTGTGGAGTGACGGTGAAATATTCATCATTAAGTAACTGTGATCCCATGAAGTTTTCTCTCATCCAGACTACCTGAGGGGCGGGATGTGCAGTGAAGAGGCAGGTGAGGCTGACGGTGGCGCCCACGGACGCCCATGTAGTTAATTTAGGCCCCTTCACTTCAGGCAGGTAGTTCACGTTAACCACAATTCTTTTACTAATAGATGGTGGGTAGCCGTTACTGGCAATGCAAAGGTAACTGCCGGCGGTGTGCTGGGTCACCTTCTGCAGCAGTAGTGAACTGCCCACAAACTCCGACTCTGTGAAATAAGAGGACAGCAAAAGATTTATAATGCTCATTCTTTTTTTGTATATTTTATTTAAAAATCAGTATACATGTATAACTTTTTTATTTTTTAAAAAATAAAAGAACAGTATAATAAGAATCACATACAATTATAATATATATATATCATCATATAACAAAAAGTATCTAATGAAAACACAAACAATAACTAACTTAAGGAGAGTATTGACACACAGACGGAAGAAACTTGACAAAAGAAAAACTTGATGTTCATTACCACGACTTAAACATTATTAGGTACCGAAGGAACATAGTATGTTTACAACCGTAACACCCTGCAAACTAACCTCCCCCTACCCCAGCCACACCTCCCCACCCTACCGTAACACCCTGCAAACTAACCTCCCCCTACCCCAGCCACACCTCCCCACCCTACCGTAACACCCTGCAAACTAACCTCCCCCTACCCCAGCCACACATCCCCACCCTACCGTAACACCCTGCAAACTAACCTCCCCCTACCTCAGCCACACCTCCCCACCCTACCGTAACACCCTGCAAACTAACCTCCCCCTACCCCAGCCACACCTCCCCACCCTACCGTAACACCCTGCAAACTAACCTCCCCCTACCCCAGCCACACCTCCCCACCCTACCGTAACACCCTGCAAACTAACCTCCCCCTACCCCAGCCACACCTCCCCACCCTACCGTAACACCCTGCAAACTAACCTCCCCCTACCCCAGCCACACCTCCCCACCCTACCGTAACACCCTGCAAACTAACCTCCCCCTACCCCAGCCACACCTCCCCACCCTACCGTAACACCCTGCAAACTAACATCCCCCTACCCCAGCCACACCTCCCCACCCTACCGTAACACCCTGCAAACTAACCTAACCCTACCCCAGCCACACCTCCCCACCCTACCGTAACACCCTGCAAACTAACCTCCCCCTACAACAGCCACACCTCCCCACCCTACCGTAACACCCTGCAAACTAACCTCCCCCTACCCCAGCCACACCTCCCCACCCTACCGTAACACCATGCAAACTAACCTCCCCCTACCCCAGCCACACCTCCCCACCCTACCGTAACACCATGCAAACTAACCTCCCCCTACCCCAGCCACACTTCCCCACCCTACCGTAACACCCCGCAAACTAACCTCCCCCTACCCCTGCCACACCTCCCCACCCTACCGTAACACCCTGCAAACTAACCTCCCCCTACACCAGCCACACCTCCCCACCCTACCGTAACACCCTGAAAACTAACCTCCCCCTACCCCTGCCACACCTCCCCACCCTACCGTAACACCCTGCAAACTAACCTCCCCCTACCCCAGCCACACCTCCCCACCCTACCGTAACACCCTGCAAACTAACCTCCCCCTACCCCTGCCACACCTCCCCACCCTACAGTAACACCCTGCAAACTAACCTCCCCCTACCCCAGCCACACCTCCCCACCCTACCGTAACACCCTGCAAACTAACCTCCCCCTACCCCAGCCACACCTCCCCACCCTACCGTAAAACCATGCAAACTAACCTCCCCCAACCCCTGCCACACCTCCCCACCCTACCGTAACACCCTGCAAACTAACCTCCTCCCTACCCCAGCCACACCTCCCCACCCTACCGTAACACCCAGCAAACTAACCTCCCCCTACCCCAGCCACACCTTCCCACCCTACCGGAGCACCCTGCAACCTAACCTCCCCCTACCCCAGCCACACCTCTCCACCCTACCGTAACACCCTGCAAACTAACCTCCCCCCTACCCCAGCCACACCTCCCCACCCTACCGTAACACCCTGCAAACTAACCTCCCCCTACCCTAGACACACCTCCCCACCCTACCGTAACACCATGCAAACTAACCTCCCCCTACCCCAGCCACACCTCCCCACCCTACCGTAACACCCTGCAAACTAACCTCCCCCTTCCCCAGCCACATCTCCCCACCCTACCGTAACACCCTGCAAACTAACCTCCCCCTACCCCAGCCACACCTCCCCACCGGGAGGCCTGGTCGTGGACCGGGCCGCGGGGGCGTTGATCCCCGGAATAACCTCCAGGTAACCTCCAGGTAACCCTACCCCAGCCACACCTTCCCACCCTACCGTAACACCCTGCAAACTAACCTCCCCCTACCCCTGATACACCTCCCCACCCTACCGTAACACCCTGCAAACTAACCTCCCCCTTCCCCAGCCACACCTCCCCACCCTACCGTAACACCCTGCAAACTAACCTCCCCCTACCCCAGCCACACCTCTCCACCCTACCGTAACACCATGCAAACTAACCTCCCCCTACCCCTGCCACACCTCCCAACCCTACCGTAACACCCTGCAAACTAACCTCCTCCCTACCCCAGCCAGACCTCCCCACCCTACCGTAACACCCTGCAAACTAACCTCCCCCTACCCCAGCCACACCTCCCCACCCTACCGTAACACCCTGCAAACTAACCTCCCCCTACCCCTGCCACATCTCCCCACCCTACCGTAACACCCTGCAAACTAACCTCCCCCTACCCCCAGCCACACATCCCCACCCTACCGTAACACCCTGCAAACTAACCTCCCCCTACCCCTGCCACACCTCCCCACCCTAACGTAACACCCTGCAAACAAACCTCCCCCCTACCCCAGCCACACCTCCCCACCCTACCGTAACACCCTGCAAACTAACCTCCCCCTACCCTAGACACACCTCCCCACCCTACCGTAACACTCTGCAAACTAACCTCCCCCTACCCCAGCCACACCTCCCCACCCTACCGTAACTCTCTGCAAACGAACCTCCCCCTACCCCTGCCACACCTCCCCACCCTACCGTAACACCCTGCAAACTAACCTCCCCCTACCCCAGCCACACCTCCCCACCCTACCGTAACACCCTGCAAACTAACCTCCCCCTACCCCAGCTACACCTCCCCACCCTACCGTAACACCCTGCAAACTAACCTCCCCCTACCCCAGCCACAACTCCCCACCCTACCGTAACACCCTGCAAACTAACCTCCCCCTACCCCAGCCACACCTCCCCACCCTACCGTAACACCCTGCAAACTAACCTCCCCCTACCCCAGCCACATCTCCCCACCCTACCGTAACACCCTGCAAACTAACCTCCCCCTACCCCAGCCACACCTCCCCACCCTACCGTAACTCCCTGCAAACTAACCTAACCCTACCCCAGCCACACATCCCCACCCTACCGTAACACCCTGCAAACGAACCTCCAGCTACCCCTGCCACAACTCCCCACCCTACCGTAACACCCTGCAAACTAACCTCCCCCTACCCCTGCCACACCTCCCCACCCTACCGTAACACCCTGCAAACTAACCTCCCCCTACCCCTGCCACACCTCCCCACCCTACCGTAACACCCTGCAAACTAACCTCCCCCTACCCCTGCCACACCTCCCCACCCTACCGTCGCACCCTGCAAACTAACATCCCCCCTACCCCAGCCACACATCCCCACCCTACCATAACACCCTGCAAACTAACCTCCCCCTACCCCTGCCACACCTCCCCACCCTACCGTAACACCCTGCAAACTAACCTCCCCCTACCCCTGCCACACCTCCCCACCCTACCGTAACACCCTGCAAACTAACCTCCCCCTACCCCTGCCACACCTCCCCAACCTACCGTAACACCCTGCAAAACTAACCTCCCCCTACCCAAGCCACACCTCCCCACCCTACCGCAACACCCTGCAAACTAACCTCCCCCTACCCCAGCCACACCTCCCCACCCTACCGTAGCACCCTGGAAACTAACCTCCCCCTACCCTAGCCACACCTCCCCACCCGACCGTAACACCCTGCAAACTAACCTCCCCCTACCCCTGCCACACCTCCCCACCCTAAAGTAACACCCTGCAAACTAACCTCCCCCTACCCCTGATACACCTCCCCACCCTACCGTAACACCCTGCAAACTAACCTCCCCCTACCCCAGCCACACCTCCCCACCCTACCGCAACACCCTGCAAACTAACCTCCCCCTACCCCAGCCACACCTCCCCACCCTACCGTAGCACCCTGGAAACTAACCTCCCCGTACCCCAGCCACACCTCCCCACCCTACCGTAACACCCTGCAAACTAACCTCCCCCTACCCCAGCCACACCTCCCCACCCTACCGTAACACCCTGCAAACTAACCTCCCCCTACCCCTGCCACACCTCCCCACCCTACCGTAACACCCTGCAAACTAACCTCCCCCTACCCCAGCCACACCTCCCCACCCTACCGTAACACCCTGCAAACTAACCTCCCCCTACCCCAGCCACACCTCCCCACCCTACCGTAAAACCATGCAAACTAACCTCCCCCAACCCCTGCCACACCTCCCAACACTACCGTAACACCCTGCAAACTAACCTCCTCCCTACCCCAGCCACACCTCCCCACCCTACCGTAACACCCAGCAAACTAACCTCCCCCTACCCCAGCCACACCTTCCCACCCTACCGTAGCACCCTGCAACCTAACCTCCCCCTACCCCAGCCACACCTCTCCACCCTACCGTAACACCCTGCAAACTAACCTCCCCCCTACCCCAGCCACACCTCCCCACCCTACCGTAACACCCTGCAAACTAACCTCCCCCTACCCTAGACACACCTCCCCACCCTACCGTAACACCATGCAAACTAACCTCCCCCTACCCCAGCCACACCTCCCCACCCTACCGTAACACCCTGCAAACTAACCTCCCCCTTCCCCAGCCACATCTCCCCACCCTACCGTAACACCCTGCAAACTAACCTCCCCCTACCCCAGCCACACCTCCCCACCGGGAGGCCTGGTCGTGGACCGGGCCGCGGGGGCGTTGATCCCCGGAATAACCTCCAGGTAACCTCCAGGTAACCCTACCCCAGCCACACCTTCCCACCCTACCGTAACACCCTGCAAACTAACCTCCCCCTACCCCTGATACACCTCCCCACCCTACCGTAACACCCTGCAAACTAACCTCCCCCTTCCCCAGCCACACCTCCCCACCCTACCGTAACACCCTGCAAACTAACCTCCCCCTACCCCAGCCACACCTCCCCACCCTACCGTAACACCATGCAAACTAACCTCCCCCTACCCCTGCCACACCTCCCAACCCTACCGTAACACCCTGCAAACTAACCTCCTCCCTACCCCAGCCACACCTCCCCACCCTACCGTAACACCCTGCAAACTAACCTCCCCCTACCCCAGCCACACCTCCCCACCCTACCGTAACACCCTGCAAACTAACCTCCCCCTACCCCTGCCACATCTCCCCACCCTACCGTAACACCCTGCAAACTAACCTCCCCCTACCCCCAGCCACACCTCCCCACCCTACCGTAACACCCTGCAAACTAACCTCCCCCTACCCCTGCCACACCTCCCCACCCTACCGTAACACCCTGCAAACTAACCTCCCCCCTACCCCAGCCACACCTCCCCACCCTACCGTAACACCCTGCAAACTAACCTCCCCCTACCCTAGACACACCTCCCCACCCTACCGTAACACTCTGCAAACTAACCTCCACCTACCCCTGCCACACCTCCCCACCCTACCGTAACACTCTGCAAACGAACCTCCCCCTACCCCAGCCACACCTCCCCACCCTACCGTAACACCCTGCAAACTAACCTCCCCCTACCCCAGCCACACCTCCCCACCCTACCGTAACACCCTGCAAACTAACCTCCCCCTACCCCAGCTACACCTCCCCACCCTACCGTAACACCCTGCAAACTAACCTCCCCCTACCCCAGCCACAACTCCCCACCCTACCGTAACACCCTGCAAACTAACCTCCCCCTACCCCAGCCACACCTCCCCACCCTACCGTAACACCCTGCAAACTAACCTCCCCCTACCCCAGCCACATCTCCCCACCCTACCGTAACACCCTGCAAACTAACCTCCCCCTACCCCAGCCACACCTCCCCACCCTACCGTAACTCCCTGCAAACTAACCTAACCCTACCCCAGCCACACATCCCCACCCTACCGTAACACCCTGCAAACGAACCTCCAGCTACCACTGCCACAACTCCCCACCCTACCGTAACACCCTGCAAACTAACCTCCCCCTACCCCTGCCACACCTCCCCACCCTACCGTAACACCCTGCAAACTAACCTCCCCCTACCCCTGCCACACCTCCCCACCCTACCGTAACACCCTGCAAACTAACCTCCCCCTACCCCTGCCACACCTCCCCACCCTACCGTAACACCCTGCAAACTAACATCCCCCCTACCCCAGCCACACATCCCCACCCTACCATAACACCCTGCAAACTAACCTCCCCCTACCCCTGCCACACCTCCCCACCCTACCGTAACACCCTGCAAACTAACCTCCCCCTACCCCTGCCACACCTCCCCACCCTACCGTAACACCCTGCAAACTAACCTCCCCCTACCCCTGCCACACCTCCCCAACCTACCGTAACACCCTGCAAAACTAACCTCCCCCTACCCAAGCCACACCTCCCCACCCTACCGCAACACCCTGCAAACTAACCTCCCCCTACCCCAGCCACACCTCCCCACCCTACCGTAGCACCCTGGAAACTAACCTCCCCCTACCCCAGCCACACCTCCCCACCCTACCGGAACACCCTGCAAACTAACCTCCCCCTACCCCTGCCACACCTCCCCACCCTAAAGTAACACCCTGCAAACTAACCTCCCCCTACCCCTGATACACCTCCCCACCCTACCGTAACACCCTGCAAACTAACCTCCCTCTACCCCAGCCACACCTCCCCACCCTACCGCAACACCCTGCAAACTAACCTCCCCCTACCCCAGCCACACCTCCCCACCCTACCGTAGCACCCTGGAAACTAACCTCCCCCTACCCCAGCCACACCTCCCCACCCTACCGTAACACCCTGCAAACTAACCTCCCCCTACCCCAGCCACCCCTCCCCACCCTACCGTAACACCATGCAAACTAACCTTCCCCTACCCCTGCCACACCTCCCCACCCTACCGTAACACCCTGCAAACTAACCTGCTCCCTACCCCAGCCACACCTCCCCACCCTACCGTAACACCCTGCAAACTAACCTCCCCCTACCCCAGCCACACCTCCCCACCCTACCGTAACACCCTGCAAACTAACCTCCCCCTACCCCTGCCACACCTCCCCACCCTACCGTAACACCCTGCAAACTAACCTCCCCCAACCCCCAGCCACACATCCCCACCCAACCGTAACACCCTGCAAACTAACCTCCCCCTACCCCAGCCACACCTCCCCACCCTACCGTAACACCCTGCAAACTAACCTCCCCCCTACCCCAGCCACACCTCCCCACCCTACCGTAACACCCTGCAAACTAACCTCCCCCTACCCTAGACACACCTCCCCACCCTACCGTAACACTCTGCAAACTAACCTCCCCCTACCCCTGCCACACCTCCCCACCCTACCGTAACACTCTGCAAACTAACCTCCCCTACCCCTGCCACACCTCCCCACCCTACCGTAACACCCTGCAAACTAACCTCCCCCTACCCCAGCCACACCTCCCCACCCTACCGTAACACCCTGCAAACTAACCTCCCCCTACCCCAGCCACACCACCCCACCCTACTGTAACACCCTGCAAACTAACCTCCCCCTTCCCCAGCCACACCTCCCCACCCTACCGTAACACCCTGCAAACTAACCTCCCCCTACCCCTGCCACACCTCCCCACCCTAAAGTAACACCCTGCAAACTAACCTCCCCCTACCCCAGCCACATCTCCCCACCCTACCGTAACACCCTGCAAACTAACCTCCCCCTACCCCAGCCACACCTCCCACCCTACCGTAACTCCCTGCAAACTAACCTCCCCCTACCCAAGCCACACATCCCCACCCTACCGTAACACCCTGCAAACGAACCTCCAGCTACCCCTGCCACACCTCCCCACCCTACCGTAACACCTTGCAAACTAACCTCCCCCTACCCCTGCCACACCTCCCCACCCTACCGTAACACCCTGGAAACTAACCTCATCCTACCCCTGCCACACCTCCCCACCCTACCGTAACACCCTGCAAACTAACCTCCCCCTACCCCTGCCATACCTCCCCACCCTACCGTAACACCCTGCAAACAAACCTCCTCCTACCCCTGCCACACCTCCCCACCCTACCGTAACACCCTGCAAACTAACCTCCCGCTACCACAGCCACACCTCCCCACCCTACTGTAACACCCTGCAAACTACCCTCCCCTTACCACAGCCACACCTCCCCTCCCTACCGTAACACCCTGCAAACTAACCTCCCCCTACCCCTGCCACACCTCCCCACCCTACCGTAACACCCTGCAAACTAACATCCCCCCTACCCACGCCACACTTCCCCACCCTACTGTAACACCCTGTAAACTAACATCCATCCCTACCCCAGCCACACCTCCCCTCCCTACCGTAACACCCTGCAAACTAACCTCCCCCTACCCAAGCCACACCTCCCCACCCTACCGTAACACCCTGCAAACTAACCTCCCCCTACCTCTGCCACACCTCCCCACCCTATCGTAACACCCTGCAAACTAACCTCCCCCTACCCCTGCCACACCTCCCCACCCTACCGTAACACCCTGCAAACTAACCTCCCCCTACCCCAGCCACACCTCCCCACCCTACCGTAACACCATGCAAACTAACCTCCCCCTACCCCTGCCACACCTCCCAACCCTACCGTAACACCCTGCAAACTAACCTCCCCCCTACCCCAGCCACACCTCCCCACCCTACCGTAACACCCAGCAAACTAACCTCCCCCTACCCAAGCCACACCTCCCCACCCTACCGTAACACCCTGCAAACTAACCTCCCCCTACCTCTGCCACACCTCCCCACCCTATCGTAACACCCTGCAAACTAACCTCCCCCAACCCCAGCCACACCTCCCCACCCGACCGTAACACTCAGCAAACGAACCACCCCCTAACCCAGCCACACCTCCCCACCCTACCGTAACACCATGCAAACTAACCTCCCCCTACCCCTGCCACACCTCCCAACCCTACCGTAACACCCTGCAAACTAACCTCCCCCCTACCCCAGCCACACCTCCCCACCCTACCGTAACACCCAGCAAACTAACCTCCCCCTACCCCAGCCACACCTTCCCACCCTACCGTAGCACCATGCAAACTAACCTCCCCCTACCCCAGCCACACCTCCCCACCCTACCGTAACACCCCGCAAACTAACCTCCCCCTACCCCTGCCACACCTCCCCACCCTACCGTAACACCCTGCAAACTAACCTCCCCCTACCCCTGCCACACCTCCCCAACCTACCGTAACACCCTGCAAAACTAACCTCCCCCTACCCAAGCCACACCTCCCCACCCTACCGCAACACCCTGCAAACTAACCTCCCCCTACCCCAGCCACACCTCCCCACCCTACCGTAGCACCCTGGAAACTAACCTCCCCCTACCCCAGCCACACCTCCCCACCCTACCGTAACACCCTGCAAACTAACCTCCCCCTACCCCTGCCACACCTCCCCACCCTAAAGTAACACCCTGCAAACTAACCTCCACCTACCCCAGCCACACCTCCCCACCCTACCGTAACACCCTGCAAACTAACCTCCCCCTACCCCTGATACACCTCCCCACCCTACCGTAACACCCTGCAAACTAACCTCCCCCTACCCCTGCCACACCTCCCCACCCTACCGTAACACCCTGCAAACTAACCTCCCCCTACCCCAGCCACACCTCCCCACCCTACCGTAACACCCTGCAAACTAACCTCCCCCTACCCCAGCCACCCCTCCCCACCCTACCGTAACACCATGCAAACTAACCTTCCCCTACCCCTGCCACACCTCCCAACCCTACCGTAACACCCTGCAAACTAACCTCCTCCCTACCCCAGCCACACCTCCCCACCCTACCGTAACACCCTGCAAACTAACCTCCCCCTACCCCAGCCACACCTCCCCACCCTACCGTAACACCCTGCAAACTAACCTCCCCCTACCCCTGCCACACCTCCCCACCCTACCGTAACACCCTGCAAACTAACCTCCCCCTACCCTAGACACACCTCCCCACCCTACCGTAACACTCTGCAAACTAACCTCCCCCTACCCCTGCCACACCTCCCCACCCTACCGTAACACTCTGCAAACTAACCTCCCCCTACCCCTGCCACACCTCCCCACCCTACCGTAACACCCTGCAAACTAACCTCCCCCTACCCCAGCCACACCTCCCCACCCTACCGTAACACCCTGCAAACTAACCTCCCCCTACCCCAGCCACACCTCCCCACCCTACTGTAACACCCTGCAAACTAACCTCCCCCTTCCCCAGCCACACCTCCCCACCCTACCGTAACACCCTGCAAACTAACCTCCCCCTACCCCTGCCACACCTCCCCACCCTAAAGTAACAATCTGCAAACTAACCTCCCCTACCCCTGATACACCTCCCCAAACTACCGTAACACCCTGCAAACTAACCCCCCCCTACCCAAGCCACACCTCCCCACCCTACCGTAACACCCTGCAAACTAACCTCCCCCTACCCCTGCCACACCTCCCCACCCTACCGTAACACCCTGCAAACTAACCTCCCCATACCCCTGCCACACCTCCCCAACCTACCGTAACACCCTGCAAAACTAACCTCCCCCTACCCAAGCCACACCTCCCCACCCTACCGTAACACCCTGCAAACTAACCTCCCCCTACCCCAGCCACACCTCCCCACCCTACCGTAGCACCCTGGAAACTAACCTCCCCCTACCCCAGCAACACCTCCCCACCCTACCGTAACACCCTGCAAACTAACCTCCCCCTACCCCAGCCACACCTCCCCACCCTACTGTAACACCCTGCAAACTAACCTCCCCCTTCCCCAGCCACACCTCCCCACCCTACCGTAACACCCTGCAAACTAACCTCCCCCTACCCCTGCCACACCTCCCCACCCTAAAGTAACACCCTGCAAACTAACCTCCCCTACCCCTGATACACCTCACCAAACTACCGTAACACCCTGCAAACTAACCTCCCCCTACCCCAGCCACACCTCCCCACCCTACCCTAACACCCTGCAAACTAACCTCCCCCTACCCCTGCCACACCTCCCCACCCTACCGTAACACCCTGCAAACTAACCTCCCCATACCCCTGCCACACCTCCCCAACCTACCGTAACACCCTGCAAAACTAACCTCCCCCTACCCAAGCCACACCTCCCCACCCTACCGTAACACCCTGCAAACTAACCTCCCCCTACCCCTGCCACACCTCCCCACCCTAAAGTAACACCCTCCAAACTAACCTCCCACTACCCCAGCCACACCTCCCCACCCTACCGTAACACCCTGCAAACTAACCTCCCCCTACCCCTGATACACCTTCCCACCCTACCGTAACACCCTGCAAACTAACCTCCGCCTACCCCTGCCACACCTCCCCACCCTACCGTAACACCCTGCAAACTAACCTCCCCCTACCCCTGCCACACCTCCCCACCCTACCGTAACACCCTGCAAACTAACCTCCCCCTACCCCAGCCACACCTCCCCACCCTACCGTAACACCCTGCAAACTAACCTCCCCCTACCCCTGCCACACCTCCCCACATTAAGGTAACACCCTGCAAACTAACTTCCCCCTACCCCAGCCACACCTCCCCACCCTACCGTAACACCCTGCAAACTAACCTCCCCCTACCCCTGCCACACCTCCCCACCCTACCGTAACACCCTGCAAACTAACCTCCCCCTACCCCTGCCACACCTCCCCACCCTACCGTAACACCCTGCAAACTAACCTCCCCCTACCCCTGCCACACCTCCCCACCCTACCGTAACACCCTGCAAAACTAACCTCCCCCTACCCCAGCCACACCTCCCCACCCTACCGAAACACCCTGCAAACTAACCTCCCCCTACCCCAGCCACACCTCCCCACCCTACCGTAACACCCTTCAAACTAACCTCCCCCTACCCCAGCCACACCTCCCCACCCTACCGTAACACCCTGCAAACTAACCTCCCCCTACCCCTGCCACACCTCCCCACCCTACCGTAACACCCTGCAAACTAACCTCCCCCTACCCCAGCCACACCTCCCCACCCTACCGTAACACCCTGCAAACTAACCTCCCCCTACCCCAGCCACACCTCCCCACCCTACCGTAACACCCTGCAAACTAACCTCCCACTACCCCAGCCACACCTCCCCACCCTACCGTCACACCCTGCAAACTAACCTCACCGTACCCCTGCCACACCTACCCACCCTACCGTAGCACCCTGCAAACTAGCCTCCCCCTACCCCAGCCACACCTCCCCACCCTACCGTAACACCCTGTAAACTAACCTCCCCCTACCCCAGCCACACCCCCACACCCTACCGTAACACCCTGCAAACTAACCTCCCCTACCCCAGCCACACCTCCCCATCCAACCGTAACACCCTGCAAATTAACCTCCCCCTTCCCCAGCCACACCTCCCCATCCTACCGTAAAACCCTGCAAACTAACCTCCCACTACCCTAGCCACACCTCCCAAACCTACCGTAACACCCTGCAAACTAACCTCCCCCTACCCCAGCCACACCTCCCCAACCTACCGTAACACCCTGCAAACTAACCTCCCCCTTCCCCAGCCACACCTCCCCACCCTACCGTAACACCCTGCAAACTTACCTCCCCCTACCCCTGCCACACCTCCTCACCCTACCGTAACACCCTGCAAACTAACCTCCCCTACCCCAGCCACACCTCCCCACCCTACCGTAACACCCTGCAAACTAACCTCCCCCTACCCCAGCCACACCTCCCCACCCTACCGTAACACCCTGCAAATTAACCACCCCCTACCCCAGCCACACCTCCCCACCCTACCGTAAAACCCTGCAAACTAACCTCCCCCTACCCCAGCCACACCTCCCCACCCTACCGTAACACCCTGCAAACTAACCTCCCCCTGCCCAAGCCACACCTCCCTACCCTACCGTAACACCCTGCTAACTAACCTCCCCCTACCCCAGCCACACCTCCCCACCCTACCGTAACACCCTGCAAACTAACCTCCCCCTACCCCAGCCACACCTCCCCACCCTACCGTAACACCCTGCAAATTAACCTCCCCCTACCCCAGCAACACCTCCCCACCCTACCGTAACACCCTGCAAACTAACCTCCCCGTATCCAAGCCACACCTCCCCACCCTACCGTAACACCCTGCAAACTAACCTCCCCCTACCCCAGCCACACCTCCCCACCCTACCGTAACTTCCTGCAAACTAACCTCCTCCTACCCCAGCCACACCTCCCCACCCTTCCGTAACACCCTGCAAACTAACCTCCCCCTACCCCTGCCACACCTCCCCACCCTACCGTAACACCCTGCAAACTAACCTCCCCCTACCCCAGCCACACCTCCCCACCCTACCGTAACACCCTGCAAACTAACCTCCCCCTACCCCATCTACACCTCCCCACGCTACCGTAACACCCTGCAAACTAACCTCCCCCTACCCCAGCCACACCTCCCCACCCTACCGTAACACCCTGCAAACTAACCTCCCACTACCCCAGCCACACCTCCCCACCCTACCGTAAAACCCTGCAAACTAACCTCCCCCTACCCCTGCCACACCTCCCCACCCTACCGTAACACAATGCAAACTAACCTCCCCCTACCACAGCCACACCTCCCCACCCTACCGTAACACCCTGCAAACTAACCTCCCCCTACCCCAGCCACACCTTTCCACCCTACCGTAACACCCTGCAAACTAACCTCCCCCTACCCCACCAACACCTCCCCACTCTACCGTACCACCCTGCAAACTAACCTCCCGCTACCCAAGCTACACCTTCTTACCCTACCGTAACACCCTGCAAACTAACCTCCCCTACCCCAGCCACACCTCCCCACCCTACCGTAACGCCCTGCAAACTAACCTCCCCCTTCCCCAGCCACACCTCCCCATCCTACCGTAAAACCCTGCAAACTAACCTCCCCCTACCCCAGCCACACCTCCCAAACCAACCGTAACACCCAGCAAACTAACCACCCCCTCCCCACCCACACCACCCCAACCAACCGTAACACCCTGCAAACTAAACCCCACCCCAGCCACACTCTCCCCACACTCACCAACACCGCAAAACTAACTCCATCTACCCAGCCACACCTTTCCTACTCCTAATGTAACACCTGCAACCAATCTGGCCTTACCCCAGCCACTCTCCTACCCTACTGCAATACTCCTGCAACCAGCTCTCCCTGGCCCCAAGCACCTCCTCTACCTCTGTAACACTCCCTGCAAATTAACCCCTTTACCCCTGCCACACTTACCTACTGTACACTCCTGTAAACAATCCTTCCCTGACTCCACACATCACCCAACTCTTATAACCCAACTGCTACTACACAGTAACATCACTGCTCACTTGGCTGTGAATTTGCGTAACCAATCTCACGCGTGCCACACCTCCCCACCCTAAAGTAACACCCTGCAAACTAACCTCCCCCTACCCCAGCCACACCTCCCCACCCAACCGTAACACCCTGCAAACTACCCTCCCCCAACCCCTGCCACACCTCCCCACCCTACCGTAACACCCTGCAAACTAACCTCCCCCTACCCCTGCCACACCTCCCCACCCTACCGTAACACCCTGCAAACTAACCTCCCCCTACCCCTGCCACACCTCCCCACCCTACCGTAACACCCTGCAAACTAACCTCCCCCTTCCCCAGCCACACCTCCCCACCCTACCGTAACACCATGCAAACTAACCTCCCCCTACCCCTGCCACACCTCCCAACCCTACCGTAACACCCTGCAAACTAACCTCCCCCCAACCCCAGCCACACCTCCCCACCCTAAAGTAACACCCTGCAAACTAACCTCCCTCTACCCCAGCCACACCTTCCCACCCTACCGTAGCACCATGCAAACTAACCTCCCCCTACCCCAGCCACACCTCCCCACCCTACCGTATCACCCTGCAAACTAACCTCCCCCTACCCCTGCCACACCTCCCCACCCTACCGTAACACCCTGCAAATTAACCTCCCCCTACCCCTGCCACACCTCCCCACCCTACCGTAACACCCTGCAAACTAACCTCCCCCTACCCCTGCCACACCTCCCCACCCTACCGTAACACCCTGCAAACTAACCTCCCCCTACCCCTGCCACACCTCCTCACCCTACCGTAACACCCTGTAAACAAACCTCCCCCTACCCCTGCCACACCTCCCCACCCTACCGTAACACCCTGCAAACTAACCTCCCCCTACGCAAGCCACACCTCCCCACCCTACCGTAACACCCTGCAAAATAACCTCCCCCTACCCCTGCCACACCTCCCCACCCTACCGTAACACCCTGCAAACTAACCTCCCCCTACCCCTGCCACACCTCCCCAACCTACCGTAACACCCTGCAAAACTAACCTCCCCCTACCCAAGCCACACCTCCCCACCCTACCGTAACACCCTGCAAACTAACCTCCCCCTACCCGAGCCACACCTCCCCACCCTACCGTAGCACCCTGGAAACTAACCTCCCCCTACCCCAGCCACACCTCCCCACCCAACCGTAACACCCTGCAAACTAACCTCCCCCTACCCCAGTCACACCTCCCCACCCTACCGTAACACCCTGCAAACTAACCTCCCCCTACCCTTGCCACACCTCCCCACCCTAAAGTAACACCCTGCAAAATAACCTCCCCCTACCCCAGCCACACCTCCCCACCCTACCGTAACACCCTGCAAACTAACCTCCCCCTACCCCTGCCACACCTCCCCACCCTACCGTAACACCCTGCAAACTAACCTCCCCCTACCCCTGCCACACCTCCCCGCCCTACCGTAACACCCTGCAAACTAACCTCCCCCTACCCCTGCCACACCTCCCCACCCTACCGTAACACCCTGCAAACTAACCTCCCCTACCCCAGCCACACCTCCCCACCCTACCGTAACACCCTGCAAACTAACCTCCCCCTACCCCAGCCACACCTCCCCACCCTACCGTAACACCCTGCAAATTAACCACCCCCTACCCCAGCCACACCTCCCCACCCTACCGTAATACCCTGCAAACTAACCTCCCCCTACCCCAGCCACACCTCCCCACCCTACCGTAACACCCTGCAAACTAACCTCCCCCTACCCCAGCCACACCTCCCCACCCTACCGTAACACCCTGCAAACTAACCTCCACCTACCCGTGCCACACCTTCCCACCCTACCGTAACATCCTGCAAACTAACCTCCTCCTACCCCAGCCACACCTCCCCACCCTTCCGTAATACCCTGCAAACTTACCTCCCCTACCCCTGCCACACCTCCCCACCCTACCGTAACACCCTGCAAACTAACCTCCACCTACCCCAGCCACACCTCCCCACCCTACCGTAACACCCTGCAAACTAACCTCCCCCTACCCCAACTACACCTCCCCACCCTACCGTAACACCCTGCAAACTAACCTCCCCCTACCCCAGCCACACCTCCCCACCCTACCGTAGCACCCTGCAAACTAACCTCCCACTACCCCAGCCACACCTCCCCACCCTACCGTAACACCCTGCAAACTAACAACCGCCTACCCATGCCACACCTCCCCATCCTACCGTAACACCTTGCAAACTAACCTCCCCCTACCCCAGCCACACCTCCCCACCCTACCGTAACACCCTGCAAACTAACCTCCCCCTACCCCAGCCACACCTTTCCACCCTACCGTAACACCCTGCAAACTAACCTCCCCCTACCCCACCAACACCTCCCCACTCTACCGTAACACACTACAAACTAACCTCCCGCTACCCAAGCCACACCTTCTTACCCTACCGTAACACCCTGCAAACTAACCTCCCCTACCCCAGCCACACCTCCCCACCCTACCGTAACACCCTGCAAACTAACCTCCCCCTTCCCCAGCCACACCTCCCCATCCTACCGAAAAACCCTGCAAACTAACCTCCCCCTACCCCAGCCACACCTCCCAAACCTACCGTAACACCCTGCAAACTAACCTCCCCTTCCCCAGCCACACCTCCCCAACCTACCGTAACACCCTGCAAACTAACCTCCCCCTACCCCAGCCACACCTCCCCACCCTACCGTAACACCCTGCAAACTAACCTCCCCCTACCCCAGCCACACCTCCCCACCCTACCGTAACACCCTGCAAACTAACCTCCCCCTACCCCAGCCACACCTCCCCACCCTACAGTAACACCCTGCAAACTAACCTCCCCCTACCCGTGCCACACCTTCCCACCCTACCGCAACACCCTGCAAACTAACCTCACCCTACCCCAGCCACACCTCCCCACCCTACCGTAACACCCTGCAAACTAACCTCCCCCTACCCCTGCCACAACTCCCCACCCTACCGTAACACCCTGCAAACTAACCTCATCCTACCCCTGCCACACCTCCCCACCCTACCGTAACACCCTGCAAACCAACCTTCCCTACCCCTGCCACACCTCCCCACCCTAAGGTAACACCCTGCAAACTAACCTCCCCCTACGCCAGCCACACCTCCCCACCCTACCGTAACACCCTGCAAACTAACCTCCCCCTACCCCTGCCACACCGCCCCACTCTAAGGTAACACCATGCAAATTAACCTCCCCCTACCCCAGCCACACCTCCCCACCCTACCGTAACACCCTGCAAACTAACCTCCCCCTACCCCAGCCACACCTCCCCACCCTACCGTAACACCCTGCAAACTAACCTCCCCCTACCCCTGCCACACCTCCCCACCCTACCGTAACACCCTGCAAACTAACCTCCCCCTACCCCTGCCACACCTCCCCACCCTACCGTAACACCCTGCAAACTAACCTCCCCCTACCCCAGCCACACCTCCCCACCCTACCGTAACACCATGCAAACTAACCTCCCCATACCCCTGCCACACCTCCCAACCCTACCGTAACACCCTGCAAACTAACCTCCCCCCTACCCCAGCTACACCTCCCCACCCTACCGTAACACCCAGCAAACTAACCTCCCCCTACCTCAGCCACACCTTCCCACCCTACCGTAGCACCATGCAAACTAACCTCCCCCTACCCCAGCCACACCTCCCCACCCTACCGTAACACCCCGCAAACTAACCTCCCCCTACCCCTGCCACACCTCCCCACCCTACCGTAACACCCTGCAAACTAACCTCCCCTACCCCTGCCACACCTCCCCACCCTACCGTAACACCCTGCAAACTAACCTCCCCCTACCCCTGCCACACCTCCCCACCCTACCGTAACACCCTGCAAACTAACCTCCCCCTACCCCTGCCATACCTTACCACCCTACCGTAACACCCTGCAAACTAACCTCCCCCTACCACAGCCACACCTCCCCACCCTACTGTAACACCCTGCAAACTAACCTCCCCCTACCACAGCCAAACCTCCCCACCCTACCGTAACACCCTGCAAACTAACATCCCCCCTACCCCAGCCACACCTCCCCACCCTACCGTAACACCCTGCAAACTAACCTCCCCCTACCCCAGCCACACCTCCCAACCCTACTGTAACACCCTGCAAACTAACCTCCCCCCTACCCCAGCCACACCTCCCCACCCTACCGTAACACAGTGCAAACTAACCTCCCCCTACCCAAGCCACACCTCCCCACCCTACCGTAACACCCTGCAAACTAACCTCCCCCTACCCCTGCCACACCTCCCCATGCTACCGTAACACCCTGCAAACTAACCTCCCCCTACCCCTGCCACACCTCCCCAACCTACCGTAACACCCTGCAAAACTAACCTCCCCCTACCCAAGCCACACCTTCCCACCCTACCGTAACACCCTGCAAACTAACCTCCCCCTACCCCAGCCACACCTCCCCACCATACCGTAGCACCCTGGAAACTAACCTCCCCCTACCCCAGCCACACCTCCCCACCCTACCGTAACACCCTGCAAACTAACCTCCTCCTACCCCAGCCACACCTCCCCACCCTACCGTAACACCCTGCAAACTAACCTCCCCCTACCCTTGCCACACCTCCCCACCCTAAAGTAACACCCTGCAAACTAACCTCCCCCTACCCCAGCCACACCTCCTCACCCTACCGTAACACCCTGCAAACTAACCTCCCCCTACCCCTGCCACACCTCCCCACCCTACAGTAACACCCTGCAAACTAACCTCCCCCTACCCCTGCCACACCTCCCCACCCTACCGTAACACCCTGCAAACTAACCTCCCCCTACCCCTGCCACACCTCCCCACCCTACCGTAACACCCTGCAAACTAACCTCCCCCTACCCCAACCACACCTCCCCACCCTACCGTAACACCCTGCAAACTAACCTCCCCCTACCCCTGCCACACCTCCCCACCCTAAGGTAACACCCTGCAAACTAACCTCCCCCTACCCCAGCCACACCTCCCCACCCTATCGTAACACCCTGCAAACTAACCTCCCCCTACCCCTGCCACACCTCCCCACCCTACCGTAACACCCTGCAAACTAACCTCCCCCTACCCCTGCCACACCTCCCCACCCTACCGTAACACCCTGCAAACTAACCTCCCCCTAGCCCTGCCACACCTCCCCACCCTACCGTAACACCCTGCAAAACTAACCTCCCCCTACCCAAGCCACACCTCCCCACCCTACCGAAACACCCTGCAAACTAACCTCCCCCTACCCCAGCCACACCTCCCCACCCTACCGTAACACCCTGCACACTAACCTCCCCCTATCCCAGCCACACCTCCCCACCCTACCGTAACACCCTGCAAACTAACCTCCCCCTACCCCTGCCACACCTCCCCACCCTACCGTAACACCCTGCAAACTAACCTCCCCCTACCCCAGCCACACCTCCCCACCCTACCGTAACACCCTGCAAACTAACCTCCCCCTACCCCAGCCACACCTCCCCACCCTACCGTAACACCCTGCAAACTAACCTCCCACTACCCCAGCCACACCTCCCCACGCTACCGTCACACCCTGCAAACTAACCTCCCCGTACCCCTGCCACACCTACCCACCCTACCGTAGCACCCTGCAAACTAACCTCCCCCTACCCCAGCCACACCTCCCCACCCTACCGTAACACCCTGTAAACTAACCTCCCCCTACCCCAGCCACACCTCCCCACCCTACCGTAACACCCTGCAAACTAACCTCCCCTTACCCCAGCAACACCTCCCGACCCTACCGTAACACCCTGCAAACTAACCTCCCCCTACCGAAGCCACACCTTCGCACCCTTCCGTAACATCCTGCAAACTAACCTCCCCTACCCCAGCCACACCTCCCCACCCTACCGTAACACCCTGCAAATTAACCTCCCCCTTCCCCAGCCACACCTCCCCATCCTACCGTAAAACCCTGCAAACTAACCTCCCACTACCCTAGCCACACCTCCCAAACCTACCGTAACACCCTGCAAACTAACCTCCCCCTTCCCCAGCCACACCTCCCCAACCTACCGTAACACCCTGCAAACTAACCTCCCCCTTCCCCAGCCACACCTCCCCACCCTACCGTAACACCCTGCAAACTAACCTCCCCCTACCCCTGCCACACCTCCTCACCCTACCGTAACACCCTGCAAACTAACCTCCCACTACCCCAGCCACACATCCACACCCTACCGTAACACCCTGCAAACTAACCTCCCCCTACCCCAGCCACACCTCCCCACCCTACCGTAACACCCTGCAAACTAACCTCCCCCTACCCCAGCCACACCACCCCACCCGACCGTAATACCCTGCAAACTAACCTCCCCCTACCCCAGCCACTCCTCCCCACCCTACCGTAACACCCTGCAAACTAACCACCCCCTACCCCAGCCACACCTCCCTACCCTACCGTAACACCCTGCAAACTAACCTCCCCCTACCCCAGCCACACCTCCCCACCCTACCGTAACACCCTGCAAACTAACCTCCCCCTTCCCCACCCACACCTCCCCACCCTACCGTAACACCCTGCAAACTAACCTCCCCCTTCCCCAGCCACACCTCCCCACCTTACCGTAACACCCTGCAAACTAACCTCCCCGTACCCAAGCCACACCTCCCCACCCTACCGTAACACCCTGCAAACTAACCTCCCCCTACCCCAGCCACACCTCCCCACCCTACCGTAACATCCTGCAAACTAACCTCCTCCTACCCCAGCCACACCTCCCCACCCTTCCGTTACACCCTGCAAACTAACCTCCCCCTACCCCAGCCACACCTCCCCACCCTTCCGTAACACCCTGCAAACTAACCTCCCACTACCCCAGCCACACCTCCCCACCCTACCGTAACACCCTGCAAACTAACCTCCCCCTACCCCTGCAACACCTACCCACCCTACCGTAACACCCTGCAAACTAACGTCCCCCTTCCCCAGCCACACCTCCCCACCCTACCGTAACACCCTGCAAACTAACCTCCCCCTACCCCAGCCACACCTTTCCACCCTACCGTAACACCCTGCAAACTAACCTCCCTCTACCCCACCAACACCTCCCCACTCTACCGTAACACCCTCCAAACTAACCTCCCCCTACCCAAGCCACACCTTCTTACCCTACCGTAACACCCTGCAAACTAACCTCCCCTACCCCAGCCACACCTCCCCACCCTACCGTAACACCCTGCAAACTAACCTCCCCCTTCCCCAGCCACACCTCCCCATCCTACCGTAAAACCCTGCAAACTAACCTCCCCCTACCCCAGCCACACCTCCCAAACCTACCGTAACACCCTGCAAACTAACCTCCCCTTCCCCAGCCACACCTCCCCAACCTACCGTAACACACTGCAAACTAACCTCCCCCTACCCCAGCCACACCTCCCCACCCTACCGTAACACCCTGCAAACTAACCTCCCCCTACCCCAGCCACACCTCCCCACCCTACCGTAACACCCTGCAAACTAACCTCCCCCTACCCCAGCCACACCTCCCCACCCTACCGTAACACCCTGCAAACTAACCTCCCCATACCCGTGCCACTCCTTCCCACCCTACCGTAACACCCTGCAAACTAACCTCCCCCTACCCCAGCCACACCTCCCCACCCTACCGTAACACCCTGCAAACTAACCTCCCCCTACCCCTGCCACACCTCCCCACCCTACGATAACACCCTGCAAACTAACCTCCCCCTACCCCTGCCACACCTCCCCACCCTACCGTAACACCCTGCAAACCAACCTCCCCTACCCCTGCCACACCTCCCCACCCTACCGTAACACCCTGCAAAACTAACCTCCCCCTACCCCAGCCACACCTCCCCATCCTACCGTAAAACCCTGCAAACTAACCTCCCACTACCCTAGCCACACCTCCCAAACCTACCGTAACACCCTGCAAACTAACCTCCCCCTTCCCCAGCCACACCTCCCCAACCTACCGTAACACCCTGCAAACTAACCTCCCCTTCCCCAGCCACACCTCCCCACCCTACCGTAACACCCTGCAAACTAACCTCCCCCTACCCCTGCCACACCTCCTCACCCTACCGTAACACCCTGCAAACTAACCTCCCCCTACCCCAGCCACACCTCCACACCCTACCGTAACACCCTGCAAACTAACCTCCCCCTACCCCAGCCACACCTCCCCACCCTACCGTAACACCCTGCAAACTAACCTCCCCCTACCCCAGCCACACCTCCTCACCCTACCGTAAGACCCTGCAAACTAACCTCCCCCTACCCCAGCCACACCTCCCCACCCTACCGTAACACCCTGCAAACTAACCACCCCCTACCCCAGCCACACCTCCCTACCCTACCGTAACACCCTGCAAACTAACCTCCCCCTACCCCAGCCACACCTCCCCACCCTACCGTAACACCCTGCAAACTAACCTCCCCCTACCCCACCCACACCTCCCCACCCTACCGTAACACACTGCAAACTAACCTCCCCCTTCCCCAGCCACACCTCCCCACCCTACCGTAACACCCTGCAAACTAACCTCCCCGTACCCAAGCCACACCTCCCCACCCTACCGTAACACCCTGCAAACTAACCTCCCCCTACCCCAGCCACACCTCCCCACCCTACCGTAACATCCTGCAAACTAACCTCCTCCTACCCCAGCCACACCTCCCCACCCTTCCGTAACACCCTGCAAACTAACCTCCCCCTACCCCAGCCACACCTCCCCACCCTACCGTAACACCCAGCAAACTAACCTCCCACTACCCCAGCCACACCTCCACACCCTACCGTCACACATTGGAAACTAACCTCCCCCTACCCCTGCCACACCTACCCACCCTACCGTAACACCCTGCAAACTAACCTCCCCCTTCCCCAGCCACACCTCCCCACCCTACCGTAACACCCTGCAAACTAACCTCCCCCTACCCCAGCCACACCTTTCCACCCTACCGTAACACCCTGCAAACTAACCTCCCTCTACCCCACCAACACCTCCCCACTCTACCGTAACACCCTCCAAACTAACCTCCCCCTACCCAAGCCACACCTTCTTACCCTACCGTAACACCCTGCAAACTAACCTCCCCTACCCCAGCCACACCTCCCCACCCTACCGTAACACCCTGCAAACTAACCTCCCCCTTCCCCAGCCACACCTCCCCATCCTACCGTAAAACCCTGCAAACTAACCTCCCCCTACCCCAGCCACACCTCCCAAACCTACCGTAACACCCTGCAAACTAACCTCCCCTTCCCCAGCCACACCTCCCCAACCTACCGTAACACACTGCAAACTAACCTCCCCCTACCCCAGCCACACCTCCCCACCCTACCGTAACACCCTGCAAACTAACTTCCCCCTACCCCAGCCACACCTCCCCACCCTACCGTAACACCCTGCAAACTAACCTCCCCCTACCCCAGCCACACCTCCCCACCCTACCGTAACACCCTGCAAACTAACCTCCCCCTACCCGTGCCACACCTTCCCACCCTACCGTAACACCCTGCAAACTAACCTCCCCCTACCCCAGCCACACCTCCCCACCCTACCGTAACACCCTGCAAACTAACCTCCCCCTACCCCTGCCACACCTCCCCACCCTACCGTAACACCCTGCAAACTAACCTCCCCCTACCCCTGCCACACCTCCCCACCCTACCGTAACACCCTGCAAACCAAACTCCCCAACCCCTGCCACCCCTCCCCACCCTACCGTAACACCCTGCAAAACTAAACTCCCCCTACCCCAGCCACACCTCCCCACACTACCGTAACACCCTGCAAACTAACCTCCCTCTACCCCAGCCACACCTCCCCACCCTACCGTAACACCCTACAAACTAACCTCCCCCTACCCCAGCCACACCTCCCCACCCTACCGTAACACCCTGAAAACTAACCTCCCCCTACCCCAGCCACACCTCCCCACCCTACCGTAACAACCTGCAAACTAACCTCCCCCTACCCCTGCCACACCTCCCCACCCTACCGTAACACCCTGCAAATTAACCTCCCCCTTCCCAAGCCACACCTCCCCACCCTACCGTAACACCCTGCAAACAAACCTCCCCGTACCCAAGCCACACCTCCCCACCCTACCGTAACACCCTGCAAACTAACCTCCCCCTACCCCAGCCACACCTCCCCACCCTACCGTAACATCCTGCAAACTAACCTCCTCCTACCCCAGCCACACCTCCCCACCCTTCCGTTACACCCTGCAAACTAACCTCCCCCTACCCAAGCCACACCTCCCCACCCTACCGTAACACCCTGCAAACTAACCTCCCACTACCCCAGCCACACCTCCCCACCCTACCGTAACACCCTGCAAACTAACCTCCCCCTACCCCTGCCACACCTACCCACCCTACCGTAACACCCTGCAAACTAACCTCCCCCTTCCCCAGCCACACCTCCCCACCCTACCGTAACACCCTGCAAACTAACCTCCCCCTACCCCAGCCACACCTTTCCACCCTACCGTAACACCCTGCAAACTAACCTCCCTCTACCCCACCAACACCTCCCCACTCTACCGTAACACCCTCCAAACTAACCTCCCCCTACCAAGCCACACCTTCTTACCCTACCGTAACACCCTGCAAACTAACCTCCCCTACCCCAGCCACACCTCCCCACCCTACCGTAAGACCCTGCAAACTAACCTCCCCCTTCCCCAGCCACACCTCCCCATCCTACCGTAAAACCCTGCAAACTAACCTCCCCCTACCCCAGCCACACCTCCCAAACCTACCGTAACACCCTGCAAACTAACCTCCCCTTCCCCAGCCACACCTCCCCAACCTACCGTAACACACTGCAAACTAACCTCCCCCTACCCCAGCCACACCTCCCCACCCTACCGTAACACCCTGCAGACTAACCTCCCCTTACCCCAGCCACACCTCCCCACCCTACCGTAACACCCTGCAAACTAACCTCCCCCTACCCCAGCCACACCTCCCCACACTACCGTAACACCCTGCAAACTAACCTCCATCTACCCGTGCCACACCTTCCCACCCTACTGTAACACCCTGCAAACTAACCTACCCCTACCCCAGCCACACCTCCCCACCCTACCGTAACACCCTGCAAACTAGCCTCCCCCTACCCCTGCCACACCTCCCCACCCTTCCGTAACACCCTGCAAATTAACCTCCCCCTACCCCTGCCACACCTCCCCACCCTACCGTAACACCCTGCAAACCAACCTCCCCTACCCCTGCCACACCTCCCCACCCTACCGTAACACCCTGCAAAACTAACCTCCCCCTACCCCAGCCACACCTCCCCATCCTACCGTAAAACCCTGCAAACTAACCTCCCACTACCCTAGCCACACCTCCCAAACCTACCGTAACACCCTGCAAACTAACCTCCCCCTTCCCCAGCCACACCTCCCCAACCTACCGTAACACCCTGCAAACTAACCTCCCCCTTCCCCAGCCACACCTCCCCACCCTACCGTAACACCCTGCAAACTAACCTCCCCCTACCCCTGCCACACCTCCTCACCCTACCGTAACACCCTGCAAACTAACCTCCCCCTTCCCCAGCCACTCCTCCACACCCTACCGTAACACCCTGCAAACTAACCTCCACCTACCCCAGCCACACCTCCCCACCCTACCGTAACACCCTGCAAACTAACCTCCCCCTACCCCAGCCACACCTCCCCACCCTACCGTAACACCCTGCAAACTAACCTCCCCCTACCCCAGCCACACCTCCCCACCCTACCGTAACATCCTGCAAACTAACCTCCTCCTACCCAAGCCACACCTCCCCACCCTTCCGTAACACCCTGCAAACTAACCTCCCCCTACCCCAGCCACACCTCCCCACCCTACCGTAACACCCTGCAAACTAACCTCCCACTACCCCAGCCACACCTCCCCACCCTACCGTAGCACCCTGCAAACTAACCTCCCCCTACCCCTGCCACACCTACCCACCCTACCGTAACACCCTGCAAACTAACCTCCCCCTTCCCCAGCCACACCTCCCCACCCTACCGTAACACCCTGCAAACTAACCTCCACCTACAACAGCCACACCTTTCCACCCTACCGTAACACCCTGCAAACTAACCTCCCTCTACCCCACCCACACCTCCCCACTCTACCGTAACACCCTCCAAACTAACCTCCCCCTACCCAAGCCACACCTTCTTACCCTACCGTAACACCCTGCAAACTAACCTCCCCTACCCCAGCCACACCTCCCCACCCTACCGTAACACCCTGCAAACTAACCTCCCCCTTCCCCAGCCACACCTCCCCATCCTACCGTAAAACCCTGCAAACTAACCTCCCCCTACCCCAGCCACACCTCCCAAACCTACCGTAACACCCTGCAAACTAACCTCCCCTTCCCCAGCCACACCTCCCCAACCTACCGTAACACACTGCAAACTAACCTCCCCCTACCCCAGCCACACCTCCACACCCTACCGTAACACCCTGCAAACTAACCTCCCCCTACCCCAGCCACACCTCCCCACCCTACCGTAACACCCTGCAAACTAACCTCCCCCTACCCCAGCCACACCTCCCCACCCTACCGTAACACCCTGCAAACTAACCTCCCCCTACCCGTGCCACACCTTCCCACCCTACCGTAACACCCTGCAAACTAACCTCCCCCTACCCCAGCCACACCTCCCCACCCTACCGTAACACCCTGCAAACTAACCTCCCCCTACCCCTGCCACACCTCCCCACCCTACCGTAACACCCTGCAAACTAACCTCCCCCTACCCCTGCCACACCTCCCCACCCTACCGTAACACCCTGCAAACCAATCTCCCCTACCCCTGCCACACCTCCCCACCCTACCGTAACACCCTGCAAAACTAACCTCCCCCTACCCCAGCCACACCTCCCCACCCTACCGTAACACCCTACAAACTAACCTCCCCCTACCCCAGCCACACCTCCCCACCCTACCGTAACACCCTGAAAACTAACCTCCCCCTACCCCAGCCACACCTCCCCACCCTACCGTAACACCCTGCAAACTAACCTCCCCCTACCCCTGCCACACATCCCCACCCTACCGTAACACCCTGCAAATTAACCTCCCCCTACCCAAGCCACACCTCCCCACCCTACCGTAACACGCTGCAAACTAACCTCCCCCCTCCCCCAGCCACACCTCCCCACCCTACCGTAACACCCTGCAAACTAACCTCCCCCTACCCCTGCCACACCTCCCAACCCTACCGTAACACCCTGCAAACTAATCTCCCCCTCCCCCAGCCACACCTCCCCACCTTACCGTAGCACCCTGCAAACTAACCTCCCCCTACCCCAGCCACACCTCCCCACCCTACCGTAACACCCTGCAAACTAACCTCCACCTACCCCTGCCATACCTCCCCACCCTACCGTAACACCCTGCAAAACTAACCTCCCCCTACCGCTGACACACCTCCCCACCCTACCGTAACACCCTGCAAACTAACCTCCCCCTACCCCTGCCACACCTCCCCACCCTACCGTAACACCCTGCAAACCAACCTCCCCTACCCCTGCCACACCTCCCCACCCTACCGTAACACCCTGCAAAACTAACCTCCCCCTACCCCAGCCACACCTCCCCACCCTACCGTAACACCCTGCAAACTAACCTCCCCCTACCCCTGCCACACATCCCCACCCTACCGTAACACCCAGCAAAATAAACTCCCCCTACCCAAGCCACACCTCCCCACCCTACCGTAACACGCTGCAAACTAACCTCCCCCCTACCCCAGCCACACCTCCCCACCCAACCGTAACACCCTGCAAATTAACCTCCCCCTACCCCTGCCACACCTCCCAACCCTACCGTAACACCCTGCAAACTAATCTCCCCCTACCCCAGCCACACCTCCCCACCTTACAGTAGCACCCTGCAAACTAACCTCCTCCTACCCCAGCCACACCTCCCCACCCTACCGTAACACCCTGCAAACTAACCTCCACCTAACCCTGCCATACCTCCCCACCCTACCGTAACACCTTGCAAACTAACCTCCCCCTACCCCAGCCACACCTCCCCAGCCTACCGTAACACCCTGCAAACTAACCTCCCCCTACCATAGCCACACCTCCACACCCTACCGTAACACCCTGCAAACTAACCTCCCCCTACCCCAGCCACACCTCCCAACCCTACCGTAACACCCTGCAAACTAAGCTCCCCCTACCCCAGCCACACCTCCCAACCCTACCGTCACACAATGCAAACTAACCTCCCCGTACCCCTGCCACACTTCCCCACCCTACCGTAACACCCTGCAAACTAACCTCCCCCTACCCCAGCCACACCTCCCCACCCTACCGTAACACCCTGCAAACTAACCTCCCCCTACCCCAGCCACACCTCCCCACCCTACTGTAACACCCTGCAAACTAACCTCCCCCTACCCCAGCAACACCTCCCCACCCTTCCGTAACATCCTGCAAACTAACCTCCCCCTACCCAAGCCACACCTTCCCACCCTACCGTAACACCCTGCAAACTAACCTCCCCCTACCCCAGCAACACCTCCCCACCCTTCCGTAACACCCTGCAAACTAACCTCCCCTACCCCAGCCCCACCTCCCCACCCTACCGTAACACCCTGCAAACTAACCTTCCCCTACCCCAGCCACACCTCCCCACCCTACCGTAACACCCTGCAAACTAACTTCCCCCTACCCCACCAACACCTCCCCACCCTACCGTAACACCCTGCAAACTAATCTCCCCCTACCCAAGCCACACCTTCCCACCCTACCGTAACATCCTGCAAACTAACCTCCCCTACCCCAGCCACACCTCCCCACCCTACCGTAACACCCTGCAAACTAACCTCCCCCTTCCCCAGCCACACCTCCCCATCCTACCGTTAAACCCTGCTAACTAACCTCCCCCTACCCATGCCACACCTCCCAAACCTCCCGTAACACCGTGCAAACTAACTTCCCCTTCCCCAGCCACACCTCCCCAATCTATCGTAACACCCTGCAAACTAACCTCCCCCTACCCCAGCCACACCTCCCCACCCTACCGTAACACCCTGCAAACTAACCTCCCCCTACCCCAGCCACACCTCCCCACCCTACCGTAACACCCTGCAAACTAACCTCCCCCTACCCCAGCCACACCTCCCCACCCTACCGTAACACCCTGCAAACTAAACTCCCCCCTACCCCAGCCACACCTCCCCTCCCTACCGTAACAACCTGCAAACTAAACTCCCACCTACCCCATCCACACCTCCCCACCCTACCATAACACCCTACAAACTAAACTCCCCCCTACCCCAGCCACACCTCCCCACCCTACCGTAACACCATGCAAACTAAACTCCCCCCTACCCCTGCCACACCTCCCCACCCTACCGTAACACCCTGCAAACTAAACTCCCCCCTACCCCATCCATACCGCCCCACCCTACCGTAACACCCTGCAAACTGAACTCCCCCCTACCCCATCGACACCTCCCCACCCTACCGTAACACCCTGCAAACTAACCTCCCCCTACCCCTGCCACACCTCCCCACCCTACCGTAACACCCTGCAAACTAACCTCCCTCCTACCCCAGCCACACCTACCCACCCTACCGTAACACCCTGCAAACTAAACTCCCCCCTACCCTATCCACACCTCCCCACCCTACCGTAACACCCTGCAAACTAACCTCCCCCCTACCCCAGCCACACCTCCCCACCCTACCGTAACACCCTGTAAACTAACCTCCCCCCTACCCCCGCCACACCTCCCCACCCTACTGTAACACCCTGCAAACTAACCTCCCCGTACCCCTGCCACACCTCCCCACCCTACCGTAACACCCTGCAAACTAACCGCCCCTACCCCAGCCACACCTCCCCACCCTACTGTAACACCCTGCAAACTAACCTCCCCCCTACCCCAGCCACACCTCCCCACCCTACCGTAACACCCTGCAAACTAACCTCCCCGTACCCCTGCCACACCTCCCCACCCTACCGTAACACCCTGCAAACTAACCTCCCCTACCCCAGCCACACCTCCCCTCCCTACCGTAACACCCTGCAAACTAACCTCCCCCCTACGCCAGCCACACCTCCCCACCCTACCGTAACACCCTGCAAACTAACCTCTCCCCTATCCCAGCCACACCTCCCCACCCTACCGTAACACCCTGCAAACTAACCTCCCCCTACCCCAGCCACACCTCCCCACCCTACCGTAACACCCTGCAAACTAACCTCCCCCCTACCCCAGCCACACCTTCCCACCCTACCGTAACACCCTGCAAACTAACCTCCCCCCTACCCCAGCCACACCTCCCCACCCTACCGTAACACCCTGCAAACTAACCTCTCCCCTATCCCAGCCACACCTCCCCACCCTACCGTAACACCCTGCAAACTAACCTCCCCCTACCCCAGCCACACCTCCCCACCCTACCGTAATACCCTGCAAACTAACCTCCCCCCTACCCCAGCCACACCTTCCCACCCTATCGCAGAAGTACAACATAAAAGTCCGCAACAGTGCACACTAAAAGTTACGTTAATTCTAACATATACAGTACTAGCCTAGTGCTCAGTTAACAGCTCATTTACGACATTAAAACCGTCCCATTATGATTCTTGCGGAATGATCGTCCCATTATGATGCTGGCGGGATGATCGTCCCCTTATGATGCTGGCGGGATGATCGTCCCTTTATGATGCTGGCGGGATGATCGTCCCATTATGATGCTGGCGGGATGATCGTCCCATTATGATGCTGGCCGGATGATCGTCCCATTATGATGCTGGCCGGATGATCGTCCCATTATGATGCTGGCCGGATGATCGTCCCATTATGATGCTGGCGGGATGATCGTCCCATTATGATGCTGGCGGGATGATCGTCCCATTATGATGCTGGCGGGATGATCGTCCCATTATGATGCTGGCGGGATGAACGTCCCATTATGATGCTGGCGGGATGATCGTCCCATTATGATGCTGGCGGGATGATCGTCCCATTATGATGCTGGCGGGATGATCGTCCCATTATGATGCTGGCGGGATGATCGTCCCATTATGATGCTGGCGGGATGATCGTCCCATTATGATGCTGGCGGGATGATCGTCCCATTATGATGCTGGCGGGATGATCGTCCCATTATGATGCTGGCGGGATGATCGTCCCATTATGATGCTGGCGGGATGATCGTCCCATTATGATGCTGGCGGGATGATCGTCCCATTATGATGCTGGCGGGATGATCGTCCCATTATGATGCTGGCGGGATGATCGTCCCATTATGATGCTGGCGGGATGATCGTCCCATTATGATGCTGGCGGGATGATCGTCCCATTATGATGCTGGCGGGATGATCGTCCCATTATGATGCTGGCGGGATGATCGTCCCATTATGATGCTGG
Organism: Cherax quadricarinatus; assembly: GCF_038502225.1. NCBI lineage: Eukaryota > Metazoa > Arthropoda > Malacostraca > Decapoda > Parastacidae > Cherax > Cherax quadricarinatus. The sequence continues at coordinate 30,328,983 of NC_091336.1, read as the reverse complement.
CGGGATGATCGTCCCATTATGATGCTGGCGGGATGATCGTCCCATTATGATGCTGGCGGGATGATCGTCCCATTATGATGCTGGCGGGATGATCGTCCCATTATGATGCTGGCGGGATGATCGTCCCATTATGATGCTGGCGGGATGATCGTCCCATTATGATGCTGGCGGGATGATCGTCCCATTATGATGCTGGCGGGATGCTCGTCCCATTATGATGCTGGCGGGATGCTCGTCCCATTATGATGCTGGCGGGATGATCGTCACATTATGATGCTGGCGGGATGATCGTCCCATTATGATGCTGGCGGGATGATCGTCCCATTATGATGCTGGCGGGATGATCGTCCCATTATGATGCTGGCGGGATGATCGTCCCATTATGATGCTGGCGGGATGATCGTCCCATTATGATGCTGGCGGGATAATCGTCCCATTATGATGCTGGCGGGATGATCGTCCCATTATGATGCTGGCGAGATGATCGTCCCATTATGATGCTGGCGGGATGATCGTCCCATTATGATGCTGGCGGGATGATCGTCCCATTATGATGCTGGCGGGATGATCGTCCCATTATGATGCTGGCGAGATGATCGTCCCATTATGATGCTGGCGGGATGATCGTCCCATTATGATGCTGGCGGGATGATCGTCCCATTATGATGCTGGCGGGATGATCGTCCCATTATGATGCTGGCGAGATGATCGTCCCATTATGATGCTGGCGGGATGATCGTCCCATTATGATGCTGGCGGGATGATCGTCCCATTATGATGCTGGCGGGATGATCGTCCCATTATGATGCTGGCGGGATGATCGTCCCATTATGATGCTGGCGGGATGATCGTCCCATTATGATGCTGGCGAGATGATCGTCCCATTATGATGCTGGCGGGATGATCGTCCCATTATGATGCTGGCGGGATGATCGTCCCATTATGATGCTGGCGAGATGATCGTCCCATTATGATGCTGGCGGGATGATCGTCCCATTATGATGCTGGCGGGATGATCGTCCCATTATGATGCTGGCGGGATGATCGTCCCATTATGATGCTGGCGGGATGATCGTCCCATTATGATGCTGGCGAGATGATCGTCCCATTATGATGCTGGCGGGATGATCGTCCCATTATGATGCTGGCGGGATGATCGTCCCATTATGATGCTGGCGGGATGATCGTCCCATTATGATGCTGGCGGGATGATCGTCCCATTATGATGCTGGCGGGATGATCGTCCCATTATGATGCTGGCGAGATGATCGTCCCATTATGATGCTGGCGGGATGATCGTCCCATTATGATGCTGGCGGGATGATCGTCCCATTATGATGCTGGCGGGATGATCGTCCCATTATGATGCTGGCGAGATGATCGTCCCATTATGATGCTGGCGGGATGATCGTCCCATTATGATGCTGGCGGGATGATCGTCCCATTATGATGCTGGCGGGATGATCGTCCCATTATGATGCTGGCGGGATGATCGTCCCATTATGATGCTGGCGGGATGATCGTCCCATTATGATGCTGGCGGGATGATCGTCCCATTATGATGCTGGCGGGATGATCGTCCCATTATGATGCTGGCGGGATGATCGTCCCATTATGATGCTGGCGGGATGATCGTCCCTGGCTGGGGATGATCGTCCCATTATGATGCTGGCGGGATGATCGTCCCATTATGATGCTGGCGGGATGATCGTCCGATTATGATGCTGGCGGGATGATCGTCCCATTATGATGCTGGCGGGATGATCGTCCCATTATGATGCTGGCGGGATGATCGTCCCATTATGATGCTGGCGGGATGATCGTCCCATTATGATGCTGGCGGGATGATCGTCCCATTATGATGCTGGCGAGATGATCGTCCCATTATGATGCTGGCGGGATGATCGTCCCATTATGATGCTGGCGAGATGATCGTCCCATTATGATGCTGGCGGGATGATCGTCCCATTATGATGCTGGCGGGATGATCGTCCCATTATGATGCTGGCGGGATGATCGTCCCATTATGATGCTGGCGGGATAATCGTCCCATTATGATGCTGGCGGGATGATCGTCCCATTATGATGATCGTCCCATTATGATGCTGGCGGGATGATCGTCCCATTATGATGCTGGCGGAATGATCGTCCCATTATGATGCTGGCGGGATGATCGTCCCATTATGATGCTGGCGGGATGATCGTCCCATTATGATGCTGGCGGGATGATCGTCCCATTATGATGCTGGCGGGATGATCGTCCCATTATGATGCTGGCGAGATGATCGTCCCATTATGATGCTGGCGGGATAATCGTCCCATTATGATGCTGGCGGGATAATCGTCCCATTATGATGCTGGCGGGATGATCGTCCCATTATGATGCTGGCTGGATAATCGTCCCATTATGATGCTGGCGGGATGATCGTCCCATTATGATGCTGGCTGGATAATCGTCCCATTATGATGCTGGCGGGATGATCGTCCCATTATGATGCTGGCGGAATGATCGTCCCATTATGATGCTGGCGGGATGATCGTCCCATTATGATGCTGGCGGGATGATCGTCCCATTATGATGCTGGCGGGATGATCGTCCCATTATGATGCTGGCGGGATGATCGTCCCATTATGATGCTGGCGGGATGATCGTCCCATTATGATGCTGGCGGGATGATCGTCCCATTATGATGCTGGCGGGATGATCGTCCCATTATGATGCTGGCGGGATGATCGTCCCATTATGATGCTGGCTGGCGGGATGATCGTCCCATTATGATGCTGGCGGGATGATCGTCCCATTATGATGCTGGCGGGATGATCGTCCCATTATGATGCTGGCGGGATGATCGTCCCATTATGATGCTGGCGGGATGATCGTCCCATTATGATGCTGGCGGGATGATCGTCCCATTATGATGCTGGCGGGATGATCGTCCCATTATGATGCTGGCGGGATGATCGTCCCATTATGATGCTGGCGGGATGATCGTCCCATTATGATGCTGGCGGGATGATCGTCCCATTATGATGCTGGCGGGATGATCGTCCCATTATGATGCTGGCGGGATGATCGTCCCATTATGATGCTGGCGGGATGATCGTCCCATTATGATGCTGGCGGGATGATCGTCCCATTATGATGCTGGCGGGATGATCGTCCCATTATGATGCTGGCGGGATGAACGTCCCATTATGATGCTGGCGGGATGATCGTCCCATTATGATGCTGGCGGGATGAACGTCCCATTATGATGCTGGCGGGATGATCGTCCCATTATGATGCTGGCGGGATGAACGTCCCATTATGATGCTGGCGGGATGATCGTCCCATTATGATGCTGGCGGGATGAACGTCCCATTATGATGCTGGCGGGATGATCGTCCCATTATGATGCTGGCGGGATGAACGTCCCATTATGATGCTGGCGGGATGATCGTCCCATTATGATGCTGGCGGGATGATCGTCCCATTATGATGCTGGCGGGATGATCGTCCCATTATGATGCTGGCGGGATGATCGTCCCATTATGATGCTGGCGGGATGATCGTCCCATTATGATGCTGGCGGGATGATCGAAGATTTGTTAAATTACCTTAAATTCTTCCCAAATATTATGAATTATGAATAAATCTATTTTGAAAAAAATATTATAAAACTTGTTAATTTGAAAACTTATTTGATGGATAAAATGTTTTAGATGAATAAACAGAATATTACACTCTTGTCCACTTCTAATATTTTATTTATTTTGGCTTTCTCCACCTTGACAGTAATAAATATTATTACATATATCACAATAAATCTTGTACACGTAGCCATCAAAATTTTTGGGGGGAATTTTTGGATCAATTAGTTTATTAACTATATCAAGATTTTAAATGCAACTTTAATTATAAAATTCTTAAGTAAAGAAAGAATATGAAGAAAGTTTTCGTGGTGAGAGAGAACCAACATGTTCTTGCATGAATATGACTATTTACCTTTTTTAAATTGTAAAATATAATTTAACATTTTTAAAGAATTTACCCATTAACTATTCAGTGTATTTTAGATCATTATCTATACCATATATCTTCAATATTTCTTCATCTATAAACTCTGGCGTTCAAATGCGTAAATTTCTCATAAACATAGATAAGGATACGAAAGTTTGCTGGTGTTTATATTTTGAATTTATAATCTCGATTCCCCTTAATAATTAAGACATTCAGAAAAGACAATGAGTTATTTTCAATGAGCTAGACTTTAATTTAACAAGAAAATAGTTTATATCTATATTCTTAGGCATTAGAAATAAAACATTATCAACATGCACTATGTAACACAATTTTTGTTCCTGGCAAGTAAGTATTGGTTTCCAACTCCTTTTATTGCAAAACAATAGACAATGCCCATTATTTCTTCGAAACTTTGCTTTTGTTGCTTACAGGATGAATTTTTGGCCAAAAAATGGCTGAATTTAAATATTTTTTGCTGGTTTTGGATGTAAAACAAAAACTATAAAATAAATAAAATTTACATAAAATGAAATTTACCAAAAATTTGATTATAAACTTTCTGTAATATATTTACAAAGTTAAAAATGAGCAGTTTTTTTTAGATTTGCGAACAGCAAGAAATTACTTTCCCGTTTAAGCCGCCAAATGTAGTCTGCCATCGTGTTGTCATATATATATATATATATATATATATATATATATATATATATATATATATATATATATATATATATATATATATATATATATATATATATATATATATATATATATATATATATATGTATGTGTGTGTATATATATATGTCGTGCCGAATATGTAAAACTGGTCAATTAGCAGGAACTCATTTAAAATTAATCCTTTCTGAAAATGTCTCTTATTCGTTTAAAGATATACTTTTTTCATTAATGTTAATGTAAAAATTTTTAATGTTGCACCAAAAGAATCTTAGAAAACTTACCTAACCTTATTATAACAAGAGCAATTTATTTTAGCCTAACCCAACTAAATATATTTTAGATTTGTTTACAATAATTTAATACTTAACAAACACAGTGAAATATATTTTTTTCGTCAGGCTCAGAGTGATTTTGGAGAAATTATTACATACACAAATTTTCGCTTGTCCTATATGGCAAGATGAGCGTTGCTATTTAAGCCAAGATCGCAAGTTCTGCCTATTCGGCACGACATATATATATACATATATAATTTTATTATTTTTATTATCACACTGGCCGATTCCCACCAAGGCAGGGTGGCCCGAAAGAGAAAAACTTTCACCATCATTCACTCCATCACTGTCTTGCCAGAAGGGTGCTTTACACTACAGTTTTTAAACTGCAACATTAACACCCCTCCTTCAGAGTGCAGGTACTGTACTTCCCATCTCCAGGACTCAAGTCCGGCCTGCCGGTTTCCCTGAATCCCTTCATAAATGTTACTTTGCTCACACTCCAACAGCACGTCAAGTATTAAAAACCATTTGTCTCCATTCACTCCTATCAAACACGCTCACGCATGCCTGCTGGAAGTCCAAGCCCCTCGCACACAAAACCTCCTTTACCCCCTCTCTCCAACCTTTCCTAGGCCGACCCCTACCCCGCCTTCCTTCCACTACAGACTGATACACTCTTGAAGTCATTCTGTTTCGCTCCATTCTCTCTACATGTCCGAACCACCTCAACAACCATTCCTCAGCCCTCTGGAGAACTGTTTTGGTAATCCCACACCTCCTCCTAACTTCCAAACTACGAATTCTCTGCATTATATTCACACCACACATTGCCCTCAGACATGACATCTCCACTGCCTCCAGCCTTCTCCTCGCTGCAACATTCATCACCCATGCTTCACACCCATATAAGAGCGTTGGTAAAACTATACTCTCATACATTCCCCTCTTTGCCTCCAAGGACAAAGTTCTTTGTCTCCACAGACTCCTAAGTGCACCACTCACTCTTTTCCCCTCATCAATTCTATGATTCACCTCATCTTTCATAGACCCATCCGCTGACACGTCCACTCCCAAATATCTGAATACATTTACCTCCTCCATACTCTCTCCCTCCAATCTGATATTCAATCTTTCATCACCTAATCTTTTTGTTATCCTCATAACCTTACTCTTTCCTGTATTCACCTTTAATTTTCTTCTTTTGCACACCCTACCAAATTCATCCACCAATCTCTGCAACTTCTCTTCAGAATCTCCCAAGAGCACAGTGTCATCAGCAAAGAGCAGCTGTGACAACTCCCACTTTGTGTGTGATTCTTTATCTTTTAACTCCACGCCTCTTGCCAAGACCCTCGCATTTACTTCTCTTACAACCCCATCTATAAATATATTAAACAACCACGGTGACATCACACATCCTTGTCTAAGACCTACTTTTACTGGGAAATAATTTCCCTCTTTCCTACATACTCTAACTTGAGCCTCACTATCCTCGTAAAAACTCTTCACTGCTTTCAGTAACCTACCTCCTACACCATACACTTGCAACATCTGCCACATTGACCCCCTATCCACCCTGTCATACGCCTTTTCCAAATCCATAAATGCCACAAAGACCTCTTTAGCCTTATCTAAATACTGTTCACTTATATGTTTCACTGTAAACACCTGGTCCACACACCCCCTACCTTTCCTAAAGCCTCCTTGTTCATCTACTATCCTATTCTCCGTCTTACTCTTAATTCTTTCAATAATTACTCTACCATACACTTTACCAGGTATACTCAGCAGACTAATCCCCCTATAATTTTTGCACTCTCTTTTATCCCCTTTGCCTTTATACAAAGGAACTATGCATGCTCTCTGCCAATCCCTAGGTACCTTACCCTCTTCCATACATTTATTAAATAATTGCACCAACCACTCCAAAACTATATCCCCACCTGCTTTTAACATTTCTATCTTTATCCCATCAATCCCGGCTGCCTTACCCCTTTTCATTTTACCTACTGCCTCACGAACTTCCCCCACACTTACAACTGGCTCTCCCTCACTCCTACAAGATGTTATTCCTCCTTGTCCTATACACGAAATCACAGCTTCCCTATCTTCATCAACATTTAACAATTCCTCAAAATATTCCCTCCATCTTCCCAATACCTCTAACTCTCCATTTAATAACTCTCCTCTCCTATTTTTAACTGGCAAATCCATTTGTTCTCTAGGCTTTCTTAACTTGTTAATCTCACTCCAAAACTTTTTCTTATTTTTAACAAAATTTGTTGATAACATCTCACCCACTCTCTCATTTGCTCTCTTTTTACATTGCTTCACCACTCTCTTAACCTCTCTCTTTTTCTCAATATACTCTTCCATCCTTGCATCACTTCTACTTTGTAAAAACTTCTCATATGCTAACTTTTTCTCCCTTACTACTCTCCTTACATCATCATTCCACCAATCGCTCCTCTTCCCTCCCGCACCCACTTTCCTGTAACCACAAACTTCTGCTGAACACTCTAACACTATATATATATATAACCCAAGAGGGTTAAGAAGTGTACATTTGGATTTATATCTACAGTTCACTTATCTGTCACAAACAAATTTAGGAAATTTACTTGTAACAGATATAATAAGCAAATTTAGGAAATTTGCTTAGTATATCTGGCATACTATTTTCATTAATAAGATATCTTGACATGTCACATAGGTTGCTATAATGTCTATTTTCATATTCCTCAGTATGTGGATAGTTAAGCACATACTGTTCAAGACAGTGACCATATGCCTGACCACATAATTTGCATTTAGTTTGATCATCATCTGTGTGTCTCCCAAACTGCCAGAAGTACTTGTAACCAAGCCTAAGTCTGACCACTACAACATCAGTCAGTACTTGTAACCAAGCCTAAGCCTGGCCACTACAACATAAGTCAGTGCTTGTAACCAAGCCTAAGTCTGGCCACTACATCAGTCAGTACTTGTAACCATGCCTAAGCCTGGCCACTACAACATCAGTCAGTACTTGTAACCAAGCCTAAGCCTGGCCACTACAACATCAGTCAGTACTTGTAACCAAGCCTAAGCCTGGCAATTACAACATCAGTTAGTACTTGTAACCAAGCCTAAGCCTGGCCACTACAACATCAGTCAGTGCTTGTAACCAAGCCTAAGCCTGGCCACTACAACATCAGTCAGTACTTGTAACCAAGCCTAAGCCTGGCCACTACAACATCAGTCAGTGCTTGTAACCAAGCCTAAGTCTGGCCACTACATCAGTCAGTACTTGTAACCAAGCCTAAGCCTGGCCACTACAACATCAGTCAGTACTTGTTACCAAGCCTAAGCCTGGCCACTACAACATCAGTCAGTACTTGTAACCAAGCCTAAGCCTGGCCACTACAACATCAGTCAGTGCTTGTAACCAAGCCTAAGTCTGGCCACTACATCAGTCAGTACTCGTAACCAAGCCTAAGCCTGGCCACTACAACATCAGTCAGTACTTGTTACCAAGCCTAAGCCTGGCCACTACAACATCAGTCAGTACTTGTAACCAAGCCTAAGCCTGGCCACTACAACATCAGTCAGTGCTTGTAACCAAGCCTAAGCCTGGCCACTACAACATCAGTCAGTACTTGTAACCAAGCCTAAGCCTGGCCACTACAACATCAGTCAGTACTTGTAACCAAGCCTAATCCTGGCCACTACAACATCAGTCAGTACTTGTAACCAAGCCTAAGCCTGGCCACTACAACATCAGTCAGTACTTGTAACCAAGCCTAAGCCTGGCCACTACAACATCAGTCAGTGCTTGTAACCAAGCCTAAGCCTGGCCACTACAACATCAGTCAGTACTTGTAACCAATCCTAAGCCTGGCCACTACAACATCAATCAGTACTTGTAACCAAGCCTAAGCCTGGCCACTACAACATCAGTCAGTACTTGTAACCAAGCCTAAGCCTGGCCACTACAACATCAATCAGTACTTGTAACCAAGCCTAAGCCTGGCCACTACAACATCAGTCAGTACTTGTAACCAAGCCTAAGCCTGGCCACTACAACGTCAATCAGTACTTGTAACCAAGCCTAAGCCTGGCCACTACAACATCAATCAGTACTTGTAACCAAGCCTAAGCCTGGCCACTACAACATCAGTCAGTACTTGTAACCAAGCCTAAGCCTGGCCACTACAACATCAGTCAGTGCTTGTAACCAAGCCTAAGCCTGGCCACTACAACATCAGTCAGTACTTGTAACCAAGCCTAAGCCTGGCCACTACAACATCAATCAGTACTTGTAACCAAGCCTAAGCCTGGCCACTACAACATCAGTCAGTACTTGTAACCAAGCCTAAGCCTGGCCACTACAACATCAATCAGTACTTGTAACCAAGCCTAAGCCTGGCCACTACAACATCAGTCAGTGTTCACATTGCAAGTTGCTCCATAAAAATACTTATCTACTTTCACGTTATCATAGTGGGTTATAGATCTACTCAGACTTCTAATTGCATTCTTTTAACATTCAATTTGATTATTTACTTTTCTTCTAATATTAATCCTGATGCTAGACACAGATATATCAAAGTTATATTTTATGTTCTCCTTCTGGGTGATTTTCTTGGCTAACATACCAGCTTTATCATGAATGAGTTATCCAATGTGTGTGATAAATGGCTTTGAAAACCGTCAACTTGACGATTGAGACACTTATGCAACATATGGGAATCTTTCTGAAGAAACGTTTCGCCACACAGTGGCTTCATTACTCCACCACAAAGCAGAAAGGTGTAAGGAGAGGAGGAGTTTGAGGTAATCAGTCCCTCAACCTGGAATCGATGTGTTCAGTCCATCTTGTGGAAAGTACAGCAGAGGGCCAGAGAAGTGGGTTATATAATGTAGTCAGGTGAGTCGAAGCAGGAGGAGGCGGAGTCACAGTGGAACCATCCACTAATGTAAGTAGGTCTTCGTCCAAAAGTTGGACAGGTGTTGAAAAAATCCTTGTATCAAGACCCCATGATGCAGCAGTGTCTGACGGATGTGACACTGCAACATCATGGGATGATGTTGCAGTGTCTCACATCTGTCAGAGTGACTGATTACCTGAAACTCCTCTCCTTACACCTTTCCGCTTTCTATTGGACTGATGAAACCACTGTGTGGCGAAACGTTTCTTCAAAAAAATTCTCATATGTTGTATAAGCGTCTCAATTTTCAATCCAGAGTGTGATGGGATCCATAGCAACTATACATTAATTCCTTGTTCCCGGATTTTTGAGTATCTACACTTGGCTTCTAATGAGCAAGTTGATGGAGTCATTATACAAGTCAAGAACTTTCAGTGATGACATAGAATTATTAATGATGATAGTCAAGTTCAGAGTCATAAGTTAACTTTAGCACCATTAGGATTGTATACAATTCCGTTTACAACGTAGATGCTCTGGTATTAATTCTTATGCCTAACTCAACAAATTTATTATCGATAAATTAGACACATGTGCAACTCTTGGGTATCTTTATTGAGGAAACGTTTCGCCACACAGTGGCTTCATCAGTCCATACAAAGGAGAATCTTGAAGAACAGGAGGAGAATGAGGTAATCAGTCCCTCAACCTTGAGTCGATGTGGTCAGTCCATTCAAGATTGATGGACTGACCACATCGACTCAAGGTTGAGGGACTGATTACCTCATTCTCCTCCTGTTCTTCAAGTTTCTCCTACGTATGGACTGATGAAGCCACTGTGTGGCGAAACGTTTCCTCAATAAAGATACCCAAGAGTTGCACATGTGTCTAATTTATCAACATGTCGGTTCTCTGAACCATTCATCTACAAATCTACAAATTTATTATCGTTCTTAACTAGGGAGGTGGCAACAAGAGCAGATGCAGCCCTGCCAGAAGACTCCTGTTTAGATCCATCAGTGTATATAAGAACATAAGAACATAAGAACGAAGGAACACTGCAGAAGGCCTACTGGCCCATGCGAGGCAGGTCCAAGTCTCCTACCGGCTTAAGCCAATGCACCCAACCTAGTCAGGTCAGGTCACATTGACTTAAGGGAGGAACACGGCAACCGACCTGGTAGCACAAGCTATCAGGTCTAACTCACACCCACCCACATCCACTCATGTATTTATCCAACCTATTTTTAAAGCTACACAACGTTCTGGCCTCTATAACGGTACTTGGGAGTTTGTTCCACTCATCCACAACTCTATTACCAAACCAGTACTTTCCTATATCCTTCCTGAATCTGAATTTTTCCAACTTAAAACCATTGCTGCGAGTCCTGTCTAGGCTAGATATTTTCAGCACACTATTTACATCCCCTTTATTTATTCCTGTCTTCCATTTATACACCTCAATCATATCCCCCCTAATTCTACGTCTTTCTAGAGAGTGCAGATTCAGGGCCCTTAGTCTATCCTCATAGGGAAGGTTTCTGATACATGGGATCAACTTTGTCATCCTCCTTTGTACATTTTCCAGAGAATTTATATCCATTCTGTAATAAGGTGACCAAAACTGTGCAGCATAATCTAAATGAGGCCTAACCAAGGATGTATAGAGTTGAAGAACAACCTGAGGACTCCTATTATTTATGCTTCTTGATATGAAGCCAAGGATTCTATTAGCTTTATTGCGAACACTTATGCACTGTTGTCTTGGTTTCAGATTACTGCTAACCAGAACTCCTAAATCTTTTTCGCAATCCGTAATATTAAGATCTACATTATTTAGTTTATATGTGGCATGGTTATTGTCCTGTCCAACATTTAGAACTTTGCATTTGTCTATATTAAACTGCATCTGCCACTTCTCCGACCACTGCATCAGTCTATTCAAATCTTCCTGGAGTGCTCGAATGTCCTCGTCAGAATGAATTCGACGGCCTATTTTGGTGTCATCGGCAAACTTGCCGATGTCGCTCTTTATGCCCTCATCTATGTCGTTTATGTAGATTGTGAACAGCAGGGGGCCCAACACTGACCCCTGTGGAACACCGCTCGTGACACTTCCCCACTCTGATTTCTCCCCATTTATGCAGACTCTCTGCTGCCTATTTGTCAACCATGCCTCTATCCAGGAAAAAATTTCTCCTCCTATTCCATGTGCTTTAATTTTCCTCAATAGTCTCTGATGTGGGACCCTGTCAAAAGCCTTACTGAAGTCCATATACACAATATCATATTCATTACCATGATCTACCTCCTCAAATACCTTAGTGAAAAAAGTTAATAAATTCGTAAGGCAGGAACGCCCCTTTGTAAAACCATGCTGAGATTCGTTGATTAATTTATGCTTTTCAAGGTGGCTACGAACTGCCTCGGCAATTATTGATTCCATAAATTTTCCCACTATGGAGGTTAGGCTTATTGGTCTATAGTTCGAAGCTAAGGACCTGTCACCTGTTTTGAAAATAGGTATCACATTTGCCATTTTCCACTTATCTGGCACCATGCCAGTTTGTAGTGATATGTTGAAAAGATTAGCCAAAGGTGTGCTAAGCTCCTCTTTACATTCCTTTAGAACCCTTGCATACAGTTCATCAGGGCCTGGGGATTTGTTAGGTTTTAATTTATCTATTTGCCTAAGGACCATGTCACTTGTGACCCTAATAGTGCACAGTTTATTATCGTCCTGTTCTACATAATTTATCATTACTGGAATATCGCTGGTATCCTCCTGTGTAAAAACTGAGAGGAAGTATGTGTTAAAAATTCTACACATTTCCTTATCACTGTCAGTGAGCTGACCCGAGGAACTTTTGAGTGGGCCTATCTTGTCCCTGATCTTACTTCTGTATACCTGAAAGAATCCTTTTGGGTTAGTCTTCGATTCTCTTGCAACTTTAACCTCATAATCTCTTTTTGCTTTTCTAATTCCCTTTTTTATTTCTCTCTTTAACTGAATATATCGATTTCTCAATTGCCCCTCTCCTCTTTTGATTTGCCTATATATGCCTCTCTTTTGACCAATCAGATATTTTAATCTATTGTTCATCCATTTAGGATCATTTTTGTTTGATCTGATTTCCCTATTTGGAACATAATTTGACTGAGCAGCTAGAACTATGCCCTGGAAAGCATCATATCGGCAACCATCACCACCTACCTGACCCTTAGTCAGGTCATTCCAGTTCAGCCCACCTAAGTAATTTTTCAGTCCTATGAAATCAGCCAAGCGAAAGTCAGGGACGGAGACTTGATTGCCATTATTAGGGGAATTCCATGATATATTAAAACTGAGTGATTTGTGATCACTTTCCCCAAGCTCATCATTAACCTCAAGATTATTAATTAGTGTTTCCCTACTGGCAAGAACCAAGTCAAGGAGGTTATTTCCCCTAGTTGGCTCTGTCACAAACTGTTTTAAAAAAACAATCCTGGATCGTATCAAGAAAGTCACCTGACTCTAAATTTCCTGTCAAATTGCTCCAGTCAATCTGTCTATAGTTGAAATCTCCCATTAGCACAACATTTTCGTATGTAGATGCCTTACGAATTTCGTCCCATAGAAGTTTACTGCACTCCCTATCAAGATTTGGGGCCCTGTAAATCACACCCAAAATTAGTTTTTCTCGGCCCTCGAGAAGCTGTAACCAAACAGATTCAGTGGCTGACGCTTCTAATTTAATATCTTGTCTAACACAACAATTTAAATTGTCTCTGACATACATCGCTACTCCACCACCTTTCCTGTTGACCCTGTCAGTGTGGAATAATTTATAGCCTTGTATGTGACATTCAGAGGGCATCTCTCTATCTTTCAGATTGAGCCAGGTCTCTGTTATAGCAATAATATCTATGTTTCCTGCACTTGCAATTAATCTTAGCTCATCTATCTTATTTCTTACACTCCTGCTATTAGTATAGTAAACCTTAAGGGAGCTAGTCCCTTGCTACCCTTTGCTGTCCCCCTTTGTTTGCTGACCTGATCTATTGTCTTTATTTATAACTTCATGCTGAATGCCTTTTATACATTTACTGTTTCCAACCCAAGTGTTGCAACCTGCTTGTTTCCCACACACACCCATACCTCTATCTTCCATCAGTTTAAAATCATAGGCATTTCACCAATGGCCTTCTCAATCGAGTCTGCAAGTGCTACCACCCCAGCCCCAGAGAGATGTACCCCATCCCTTGCATACATATCATGTTTGCCATAAAAGTTGTTCCAGTTGTCAATGAATGGGATTGCAAGTTCCTTGCAGTATCTGTCTAGCCAGCAATTTACACCAATTGCCCTAGACAACCATTCATTTCCTACTCCCCTTCTAGGCAAGATGCTACATATGATTGGGATCCCTCCCTTAGACTTAATGAAATCTATAGCTGACCTGTACTTATCTAGCAGCTCTTCTCTCCTACCCTTCCCAATATCATTTCCACCAGCACTGAGACAGATAATGGGCTTGCTCCCATTACCTGACATGATATTATCCAGCCTGTTGACAATGTCCCCAACACCAGCTCCAGGGAAGCACACTCTATCTCTCATCTTCTTATTCCTATTACAAAAAGCACGGTCAATGTATCTTACCTGAGAGTCACCAACCACAAGAATGCGCTTACCTCCATTAGCAGGGGCAGTAGTACCCTTACCTTCACTGGCCACTGAAGTACATTCATCCTGAAGAACAGAGAAGCGATTTCCTACCTTCAGATCTTCACTCTTAACTTTCCTTACTCTGATGCGCCTTCCATTACTGTGAACTACTCGCCACTTGTAGCAGGTGCTGGGCTGCACCTCACTGCTGGTAGCCGTTGCTGCCTCCCCAACTACAGCCTCCTCACAGCGAGAGACAGACTGCACCTCGCTGCTAGAAGCCTCATTCCCCACAACTCCAGCCACCTCACACTCTCTCCCAGACCCATTGAGGTGGACCTTCAGCCTCCTAATCTCCTCCTGGAGAAGCAAGACCTCCTCCTTCAACTCTCCAACCTCAATTTTTAAAACACTGCAGAAGCAAGCCATGCTTTGTAACCGTCCACACTAATCCCCAAAGCAGCTCAGGGTCTGTGACCTCACGTGACGACTGACCACTGTGATAACTTATTACTACCAGCTAGGCCAGAAATTTCTTCTTGATCAGTTGTTTTAACAAGTGATTTAAGGAAGGGATTACTAGCAATGAGCTTCTTGGGAGCGACTTGCAGGTATGTGATATTAAATGAACACATCTTCCATGGAGGGGTGAAATGCTCTTGTTGTCTACAGTGATACAGTTCATGCAGGTTATAAAACTTAATATAATTGCGTGTTTTCACAATCCATTTAGATCTGCATGTATTTACTTCTAGACTTTTAGTAAGATTCGTTGTGACAGTGTCTGGTTCATTTCTTAATATTCTAATACCAAGTACAGCGTTAATCCCAATAATCCTATCGCTGACACTAGAAATACCAAGCTCCTTCCTTATATTAAGAACCTGTGTAGATTTGGGACAACCAAGAATAATTCTGAGAGCTTCATTCTGCATTAACTCCAAGGGTCGGAGAGAACTTTCTCTACCTAATATCAACATGGAAGCAGCATAATCAAGGACCTAACATAGGTTTTTACATAATTCACCCGAGTCTCACATTAGCACCATAGTTTGGGTTGTAGCCAGCAACAGCTTTGAGAGCATTTAGCCTATCCTTGCATTTCTTATTTAGTTGTGGTATAGTGGATTTCTTAACGGGTACATGCATTTATGACATGGACCAAAATCCTGCTGAAAAAATGCCTTCTCCATAAGGAGACTCTCTGTCTACAATGGGAGGCAAATGAGTTCACAGGATTGTCTTGTATTTGTCACTGTTCATTGTTCCCTCAACAATAACAAGTCGTCCAAGGCATTTAGATTTAAAACTACCCCAAAACATTGTCTTAGGTTGATGCTTTGGCGCTTGTTGAATGTGTCCATTCAGAAGAGGTTCGCCTTTGCCCAGTCTCACTACCTCTGATCTATACCAATGTACCTCAAAATGCGACTAATGTGAAAATACATAATTTTTCCATACATCTGTCGTTATCCCGTATGACAGACTGCCCACTGTAGCCGTTTTTTCTTCATATCTGAAGTTCTGCCAACTTCAGGGAGCCTTCGATGAATAGTTGAAGAATTAACATTTACATCATTTGACGCCAAATCCCTCTGTAGATCGTTGTTGGTCTTCTTGGGATTCATCACACTAATTCTTATGAAAGCCTTGTTTTCTTGAGGTGTTGTCTTGCGTTTTCTTTCATATCTTTCTCGATGCTGCGCTCCACAATCACCAGTGTCGTAACCTTTCTTCAGAATCCGACTAACAGTTAACTTTGCTAGGGTCAAATTTTCGGTGACCTGTCTGATAATCAAATCACCACGTTTTCTAAGAGGTACAATACGCTTCCTAGGTGTAACATCCATCATGAATTTCAGCAGTAATCATGAAGTGACGGGAGAATTCGGTAAAATCACATTCACTCACCGAGTAAGCTTGCAGAAATAGACTTACAGAGCAACAGCTGTTGTAGCACTGAGGAGAGTCGTAGGATAACATCGCAGCTGAATTAGTTACATGAATTTGGTAGTAAACTCTCTTGAAAAGAAAAGAAAGAAATCTACATTAATTAAGCCGGAGACTAAGACATGTTGCGAGATAATGGCTAGGACTTTGGGTAGTTTCAAATTTAGGTTGGATAAGTACATGAGTGGGAGGGGATGGATTTGAGTGGGACTTGCACATCAGAGCTTATTTCTTGGGTGGCATTGAAAATTGGGTTGGGCAAATGTTTTGTTAGTGGGATAAATTGTAAAGGACCTGCCTAGTATGGGCCAACAGGTCTGCTGCAGTGTTCCTCCTTTCTTATGTTCTTATGTTCTTATGTTCTTATGTACTTAAAATCACAAAATTTACTACTGTCCCAATTAAACTGCAGACTACTGTGTATCTACTCACTTACATGTGGTTGCAATGGTCAAGTCACAGCTCATAGTGAGCCTCTTCACTGGTCACTACCAGGTCCACTCTCTCCCGGCTTCAAGAGCCTTATCGTACCTTGTCTTATAGCTGTTTATTGATCCTGCCACCACTACTTTGCTCTCCAGATTAACTTCCTGACAGCTCTAAACCTGAGCAAATACTTCCTAACATCCTTATAACTCATCTGATTTCAAACTTCCAGTTATGTCCTCTCGTTTTGTTCTTATGTTCTCTTTTTTGAAACATTACGGCCCTGTTCACCTTGTCAGTATTTCTGAGTACTTTACAAGTCGTTATCATGTCCTCTCTATCCCTCCTGTCGTCCAGTGTCATCAGGTTGAGTTCCCTTAACTTCTCATATAACAAACCCTTGGCTCCGGGACTAGTTTTCCCTGTGTTTGTGTGTATATGTGGCTGTGTATTGGTGTGTCTGTGTGCATTGTGTGTGTGTGTGTGTGTATGTGTGTGTGTGTGTACTCACCTAGTTGTACTCATCTAGTTGAGGTTGCAGGGGTCGAGTCCAATCTCCTGGCCCCGCCTCTTCACTGGTTGCTACTAGGTCACGCTCCCTGAACCATGAGCTTTATCGTACCTTTGCTTAGAGCTATGTATGGATCCTGTGTGTGTGTGTGTGTGTGTCTCCGTATACTTTTAATATTACCATAATGAGCTTCGCTGATCCTGATGCGATCGTAGTCCTCCCTGATCCACCTGATGGTTGGTGTTGGCGTACCATGGGCGCGGCACGTCAGGTTGGCTGAGCCTCCTCTGTTTACGGTTACCTCCTCGTCACCCCCGTCTAAGACCGGTGGCTCTGGCGGCAGCAGAGGATCATTCGTCACAACAAATTGACTGCTGAAGCTGATGTTAATTTCTGATACATAACCTATATTTTAATTAATAAAAAAAATCCACACCAAATAGCAGGATGAGTAGTATATATATACACTAATTAGGTAAGTTATCAGTCAGATACGGAGGAGAGAGCAGCAGGAGAGGAGACGTGAAGGGGATGCAATCAGTCCAATACCCTTCATTCTTGCTTCACTCCTGGCACCTGCCTTGTATGTCATCTCAGCCTTGGCATTATGTAAGTCTTCAATCTAATGCTTCAGCTTTTCATTGTTCCAGAATATGTAGCAAAACTCTTCTCCAGGCTGCAGGACTGACCACTTCAAGACTACCTCTTCCAGGGTGCTAGACTGATTACACCTTCATATCTCCACTGCTTCTGCTGCCTCATTTATAGCCGACTGAAGAAGACGACTGTGTAGACAAAACATTTCAGAGAAAAGATACCTAATTACCTAATTTTCATTATTGAGTATGAAGATTATAGCGTTGATATAAAGGACTAAAAACGTGAAACTAAAAAGTTACTGAAGATTCGTCACTGAGAGATTAGGAACTATTAAACTTTAAATTAATAGAAATGATTACTTAAGGGATTAAATGTGGCATAGAAATACGGGAATAAAACTATTTAAATATGAGATTAGAAATAATATTGCAGTAAAAATAAAGGAACACTTGTAACAAATATATTTAAGATGACACGGAACACGGTGATTAAAAATTAACTAAGAATATATATGGAACACAAATTTTAAGTTATTCTTTTAAACAATTGAAGGAATTAGGAATAAAAACAGAAAAATAAAGGATTAATGAAGCGTAGATTTAACTGATCAAAGACGTTGAACTACGAGTTATTATGGGAATAGAGAAAATTAGCTAAGAAGATTCAATGATTCAGCACCTAGGTCGTAGACGCAGGAACCAATGTAAGAAGTAAACTTGTGAACATAAAGAATGACAGGCGAAACTGAGACAATGATTAAAACTTTCCAGGGAATGGAAAGAATATACAGAAGTTATAAATAAAACAATGGCCATTAACACTGTCTCAACACTGTCTCAACACTGTCTCAACACTGTCTCAACACTGTCTCAACACTTTCTCAACACTGTCTCAACACTGTCTCAACACTGTCTCAACACTGTCTCAACACTGTCTCAACACTTTCTCAACACTGTCTCAACACTGTCTCAACACTGTCTCAACACTGTCTCAACACTGTCTCAACACTGTCTCAACACTGTCTCAACACTTTCTCAACACTGTCTCAACACTGTCTCAACACTGTCTCAACACTGTCTCAACACTTTCTCAACACTGTCTCAACACTGTCTCAACACTGTCTCAACACTGTCTCAACACTGTCTCAACACTGTCTCAACAATGTCTCAACACTGTCTCAACACTGTCTCAACACTGTCTCAACACTGTCTCAACACTGTCTCAACACTGTCTCAACACTGTCTCAACACTGTCCCAACACTGTCTCAACACTGTCTCAACACTGTCTCAACACAGTCTCAACACTGTCTCAACACTGTCTCAACACTGTCTCAACATTGTCTCAACACTGTCTCAACACTGTCTCAACACTGTCTCAACACTGTCTCAACACTGTCTCAACACTGTCTCAACACTGTCTCAACACTGTCTCAACACTGTCTCAACACTGTCTCAAAACTGTCTCAACACTGTCTCAACACAGTCTCAACACTGTCTCAACACTGTCTCAACACTGTCTCAACACTGACTCAACACTGTCTCAACACTGTCTCAACACTGTCTCAACACTGTCTCAACACTGTCTCAACACAGTCTCAACACTGTCTGAACACTGGCTCAACACTGTCTCAACACTGTCTCAACACTGTCTCAACACTGTCTTAACACTGTCTCAACACTGTCTCAACACTGTCTCAACACTGTCTCAACACTGTCTCAACACTGTCTCAACACTGTCTCAACACTGTCTCAACACTGTCTCAACACTGTCTCAACACAGTCTCAACACTGTCTCAACACTGTCTCAACACTGTCTCAACACTGTCTCAACACTGTCTCAACACTGTCTCAACACTGTCTCAATACTGTCTCAACACTGTCTCAGCACTGTCTCAACACTGTCTCAACACTGTCTCAACACTGTCTCAACACTACCTGTCTCAACACTGTCTCAACACTGTCTCAACACTGTCTCAACGCTGTCTAAACACTGTCTCACCACTGTCTCAACACTGTCTCAACACTGTCTCAACACTGTCTCAACACTGTCTCAACACTGTCTCAACACTGTCTCAACACTGTCTCAACACCACCTGTCTTAACACTGTCTCAACACTACATGTCTCAACACTGTCTCAACACTACCTGTCTAAACACTGTCTCAACACTACCTGTCTCAACACTGTCTCAACACTACCTGTCTCAACACTGTCTCAACACTATCTGTCTTAACACTGTCTCAACACTACCTGTCTCAACACTGTCTCAACACTACCTGTCTCAACACTGTCTCAACACTACCTGTCTCAACACTGTCCCAACACTACCTGTCTCAACACTGTCTCAACACTACCTGTCTCAACACTGTCTCAACACTGTCTCAACATTACCTCTCTCAACACTGTCTCAATACTACCTGTCTTAACACTGTCTCAACACTACCTGTCTCAACACTGTCTCAACACTACCTGTCTCAACACTGTCTCAACACTACCTGTCTCAACACTACCTGTCTCAACATTACCTGTCTCAACACTACCTGTCTCAACACTGTCTCAACACTACCTGTCTTAACACTGTCTCAACACTACCTGTCTTAACAATGTCTCAACACTACCTGTCTCAACACTGTCTCAACACTACCTGTCTCAACACTGTCTCAACACTACCTGTCTCTACACTGTCTCAACACTACCTGTCTCAACACTGTCTCAACACTACCTGTCTCAACACTACCTGTCTCAACACTGTCTCAACATTACCTGTCTCAACACTGTCTCAACACTACCTGTCTTAACACTGTCTCAACACTACCTGTCTCAACATTGCCTCAACACTACCTGTCTCAACACTGTCTCAACACTACCTGTCTCAACACTGTCTCAACACTACCTGTCTCAACACTGTCTCAACACTACCTGTCTCAACACTCTCTCAACACTACCTGTCTCAACACTGTCTCAACACTACCTGTCTCAACACTGTCTCAACACTACCTGTCTTAACACTATCTCAACACTACCTGTCTCAACACTGTCTCAACACTACTTGTCTCATCACTGCCTCAACACTGTCTCAACACTACTTGTCTCACCGCTGTCTCAACACTGTCTCAACATTGTCTTAACACTGTCTCATCACTACCTGTCTCAACACTGTCTCAACACTACTTGTCTCATCACTGTCTCAACACTGTCTCAACACTAGTCTCATCGCTGTCTCAACACTGTCTCAACACTGTCTCAACACTGTCTTAACACTACCTGTCTCAACACTGTCTCAACACTACTTGTCTCATCGCTGTCTCAACACTGTCTCAACACACTGTCTCAACACTAGTCTCATCGCTGTCTCAACACTGTCTCAACACTGTCTCAACACTGTCTTAACACTACCTGTCTCAACACTGTCTCAACACTACTTGTCTCATCGCTGTCTCAAAACTGTCTCAACACTGTCTTAACACTACCTGTCTCAACACTGTCTCAACACTACTTGTCTCATCGCTGTCTCAACACTGTCTCAACACACTGTCTCAACACTAGTCTCATCGCTGTCTCAACACTGTCTCAACACTGTCTCAACACTGTCTTAACACTACCTGTCTCAACACTGTCTCAACACTACTTGTCTCATCGCTGTCTCAACACTGTCTCAACACTGTCTCAACACTACCTGTCTCAACACTGTCTCAACACTACCTGTCTCAACACTGTCTCAACACTGTCTCAACACTACCTGTCTCAACACTGTCTCAACACTACCTGTCTCAACACTGTCTCAACACTACCTGTCTCAACACTGTCTCAACACTACCTGTCTCAACACTGTCTCAACACTGTCTCAACACTACCTGTCTCAACACTGTCTCAACACTGTTCTCAGCACTGTCTCAACACTACCTGTCTCAACACTGTCTCAACACTGTCTCAACACTACCTGTCTCAACACTGTCTCAACACTACCTGTCTCAACACTGTCTCAACACTACTTGTCTCATCGCTGTCTCAACACTGTCTCAACACTGTCTCAACATTACCTGTCTCAACACTGTCTCAACACTACCTGTCTCAACACTGTCTCAACACTGTCTCAACACTACCTGTCTCAACACTGTCTCAACACTACCTGTCTCAACACTGTCTCAACACTACCTGTCTGAACACTGTCTCAACACTGTCTCAACACTACCTGTCTCAACACTGTCTCAACACTGTCTCAGCACTGTCTCAACACTACCTGTCTCAACACTGTCTCAACACTACCTGTCTCAACACTGTCTCAACACTACCTGTCTCAACACTGTCTCAACACTACCTGTCTCAACAGTCTCAACACTACTTGTCTCATCACTGACTCAACACTACTTGTCTCATCGCTGTCTCAACACTGTCTCAAAACACTGTCTCAACACTGTCTCAACACTACCTGTCTCAACACTGTCTCAACACTACCTCTCTCAACGCTGTCTCAACACTACCTGTCTCAACACTGTCTCAACACTGTCTCAACACTACCTGTCTCAACACTGTCTCAACACTGTCTCAGCACTGTCTCAACACTGCCTGTCTCAACACTGTCTCAACACTACCTGTCTCAACACTGTCTCAACACTACCTGTCTCAACACTGTCTCAACACTGTCTCAACACTGTCTCAACACTGTCTCAACACTGTCTCAGCACTGTCTCAACACTGCCTGTCTCAACACTGTCTCAACACTACCTGTCTCAACACTGTCTCAACACTACCTGTCTCAACACTGTCTCAACACTACCTGTCTCAACAGTCTCAACACTACTTGTCTCATCACTGTCTCAATACTACTTGTCTCATCGCTGTCTCAACACTGTCTCAAAACACTGTCTCAACACTGTCTCAACACTACCTGTCTCAACACTGTCTCAACACTACCTGTCTCAACACTGTCTCAACACTACCTGTCTCAACACTGTCTCAGCACTGTCTCAACACTACCTGTCTCAACACTGTCTCAACACTACCTGTCTCAACACTGTCTCAACACTACCTGTCTAAACACTGTCCCAACACTACCTGTCTCAACACTGTCTCAACACTACCTGTCTCAACACTGTCTCAACACTGTCTCAACATTACCTCTCTCAACACTGTCTCAATACTACCTGTCTTAACACTGTCTCAACACTACCTGTCTCAACACTGTCTCAACACTACCTGTCTCAACACTGTCTCAACACTACCTGTCTCAACACTACCTGTCTCAACATTACCTGTCTCAACACTACCTGTCTCGACACTGTCTCAACACTACCTGTCTTAACACTGTCTCAACACTACCTGTCTTAACAATGTCTCAACACTACCTCTCTCAACACTGTCTCAACACTACGTGTCTCAACACTGTCTCAACACTACCTGTCTCTACACTGTCTCAACACTACCTGTCTCAACACTGTCTCAACACTACCTGTCTCAACACTACCTGTCTCAACACTGTCTCAACATTACCTGTCTCAACACTGTCTCAACACTACCTGTCTTAACACTGTCTCAACACTACCTGTCTCAACATTGCCTCAACACTACCTGTCTCAACACTGTCTCAACACTACCTGTCTCAACACTGTCTCAACACTACCTGTCTCAACACTGTCTCAACACTACCTTTCTCAACACTGTCTCAACACTACCTGTCTCAACACTGTCTCAACACTACCTGTCTTAACACTATCTCAACACTACCTGTCTCAACACTGTCCCAACACTACTTGTCTCATCACTGCCTCAACACTGTCTCAACACTACTTGTCTCACCGCTGTCTCAACACTGTCTCAACATTGTCTTAACACTGTCTCATCACTACCTGTCTCAACACTGTCTCAACACTACTTGTCTCATCACTGTCTCAACACTGTCTCAACACTAGTCTCATCGCTGTCTCAACACTGTCTCAACACTGTCTCAACACTGTCTTAACACTACCTGTCTCAACACTGTCTCAACACTACTTGTCTCATCGCTGTCTCAACACTGTCTCAACACACTGTCTCAACACTAGTCTCATCGCTGTCTCAACACTGTCTCAACACTGTCTCAACACTGTCTTAACACTACCTGTCTCAACACTGTCTCAACACTACTTGTCTCATCGCTGTCTCAACACTGTCTCAACACTGTCTCAACACTACCTGTCTCAACACTGTCTCAACACTACCTGTCTCAACACTGTCTCAACACTACTTGTCTCATCGCTGTCTCAACACTGTCTCAACACTGTCTCAACACTACCTGTCTCAACACTGTCTCAACACTGTCTCAACACTACCTGTCTCAACACTGTCTCAACACTACCTGTCTCAACACTGTCTCAACACTACCTGTCTCAACACTGTCTCAACACTACCTGTCTCAACACTGTCTCAACACTGTCTCAACACTACCTGTCTCAACACTGTCTCAACACTGTCTCAGCACTGTCTCAACACTACCTGTCTCAACACTGTCTCAACACTACCTGTCTCAACACTGTCTCAACACTACTTGTCTCATCGCTGTCTCAACACTGTCTCAACACTGTCTCAACACTACCTGTCTCATCACTGTCTCAACACTACCTGTCTCAACACTGTCTCAACACTGTCTCAACACTACCTGTCTCAACACTGTCTCAACACTAAATGTCTCAACACTGTCTCAACACTACCTGTCTCAACACTGTCTCAACACTGTCTCAACACTACCTGTCTCAACACTGTCTCAACACTGTCTCAGCACTGTCTCAACACTACCTGTCTCAACACTGTCTCAACACTACCTGTCTCAACACTGTCTCAACACTACCTGTCTCAACACTGTCTCAACACTACCTGTCTCAACAGTCTCAAAACTACTTGTCTCATCACTGTCTCAACACTACTTGTCTCATCGCTGTCTCAACACTGTCTCAAAACACTGTCTCAACACTGTCTCAACACTACCTGTCTCAACACTGTCTCAACACTACCTGTCTCAACACTGTCTCAACACTACCTGTCTCAACACTGTCTCAACACTGTCTCAACACTACCTGTCTCAGCACTGTCTCAACACTGCCTGTCTCAACACTGTCTCAACACTACCTGTCTCAACACTGTCTCAACACTACCTGTCTCAACACTGTCTCAACACTACCTGTCTCAACAGTCTCAACACTACTTGTCTCATCACTGTCTCAACACTACTTGTCTCATCGCTGTCTCAACACTGTCTCAAAACACTGTCTCAACACTGTCTCAACACTACCTGTCTCAACACTGTCTCAACACTACCTGTCTCAACACTGTCTCAACACTACCTGTCTCAACACTGTCTCAACACTGTCTCAACACTACCTGTCTCAACACTACCTGTCTCAACACTGTCTCAACACTAAGTGTCTCAACACTGTCTCAACACTACCTGTCTCAACACTGTCTCAACACTGTCTCAACAGTCTCAACACTACTTGTCTCATCACTGTCTCAACACTACTTGTCTCATCGCTGTCTCAACACTGTCTCAAAACACTGTCTCAACACTGTCTCAACACTACCTGTCTCAACACTGTCTCAACACTACCTGTCTCAACACTGTCTCAACACTACCTGTCTCAACACTGTCTCAAAACACTGTCTCAACACTGTCTCAACACTACCTGTCTCAACACTGTCTCAACACTACCTGTCTCAACACTGTCTCAACACTACCTGTCTCAACACTGTCTCAACACTGTCTCAACACTACCTGTCTCAACACTGTCTCAACACTGTCTCAGCACTGTCTCAACACTACCTGTCTCAACACTGTCTCAACACTACCTGTCTCAACCCTGTCTCAACACTGTCTCAGCACTGTCTCAACACTACCTGTCTCAACACTACCTGTCTCAACACTGTCTCAACACTACCTGTCTCAACACTGTCTCAACACTACCTGTCTCAACAGTCTCAACACTACTTGTCTCATCACTGTCTCAACACTACTTGTCTCATCGCTGTCTCAACACTGTCTCAAAACACTGTCTCAACACTGTCTCAACACTGTCTCAACACTGTCTCAACACTGTCTCAACACTATCTGTCTCAACACTGTCTCAACACTACCTGTCTCAGCACTGTCTCAACACTGTCTCAACACTACCTGTCTCAACACTGTCTCAACACTGTCTTAACACTGTCTCAACACTGTCTCAACACTACCTGTCTCAACACTGTCTCAACACTGTCTCAACACTACCTGTCTCAACACTGTCTCAACACTGTCTCAGCACTGTCTCAACACTACCTGTCTCAACACTGTCTCAACACTACCTGTCTCAACACTGTCTCAACACTACCTGTCTCAACACTGTCTCAACACTACCTGTCTTAACACTATCTCAACACTACCTGTCTCAACACTGTCTCAACACTACTTGTCTCATCACTGCCTCAACACTGTCTCAACACTACTTGTCTCACCGCTGTCTCAACACTGTCTCAACATTGTCTTAACACTGTCTCAACACTACCTGTCTCAACACTGTCTCAACACTACTTGTCTCATCACTGTCTCAACACTGTCTCAACACTAGTCTCATCGCTGTCTCAACACTGTCTCAACACTGTCTCAACGCTGTCTTAACACTACCTGTCTCAACACTGTCTCAACACTACTTGTCTCATCGCTGTCTCAACACTGTCTCAACACACTGTCTCAACACTAGTCTCATCGCTGTCTCAACACTGTCTCAACACTGTCTCAACACTGTCTTAACACTACCTGTCTCAACACTGTCTCAACACTACTTGTCTCATCGCTGTCTCAACACTGTCTCAACACTGTCTCAACACTACCTGTCTCAACACTGTCTCAACACTACCTGTCTCAACACTGTCTCAACACTGTCTCAACACTCCCTGTCTCAACACTGTCTCAACACTACCTGTCTCAACACTGTCTCAACACTACCTGTCTCAACACTGTCTCAACACTACCTGTCTCAACACTGTCTCAACACTGTCTCAACACTACCTGTCTCAACACTGTCTCAACACTGTCTCAGCACTGTCTCAACACTACCTGTCTCAACACTGTCTCAACACTACCTGTCTCAACACTGTCTCAATGTTACAAAAAACGCGATTCTAAAAGCTTAGAGATCTCCAGTGAATACTAGAAAGGACTGCCCTTCTAGCATCCAGCCTGTTACTGGGTTTTCGTAACAAGTAGTTAGTATCCTTGTCCAATTATCCATTAAAATTCAGTATGGTTCAATAGTGCTTTAGGATTACAACTGGTAGGCTACTAACTAGAGAAATTAAAATTTAATAAATTTATTAAGTCTATAAGTTGTCTAGAGGTATATTATCAAAGTAAATTAAATCACATCAATCAAAATAAAATCAATCTCTCGAGTTCAATATTATTGTGCTGAAAGCACATATCACATTTATAATTCTTAAGTACCGTCAGGTACATTAACATTTAATAAGATATTACAAATATGTACAAGTGTGTGTATGAGTGTAAGTGCTCTTAAGTAGTTAGCTGTGTCTCAAGACTCGAATTAGACTTAAACAAGTGACTGACAAAGTCCTCAAATAAACTAACTTCTTGACCGACTGGCAACCCGAACAGTCTGCTTGAACAACAAAGAATGCTAAGCCCAATAGCAATGTAATATCAAGCGACTGCGACACAGAATCAGGAACTGGGAAATAATATAACGACACTAAGTAGGGACCATCAGCATTCTCATAGGAATAGCTTCGGGATAGCGTGTTGCAGCATCCATAATAGTAAATAAGTATTGGTTTCCTAGTTTGGTTCTAGGCAAAGGACCAACACAATCAATAATAAGACGTGAGAATGGTTCACCATGCACGGTGATAGGAATGAGAGGCGCAGGTGGAGGCGTGTGCGCTGGCTTGCCTGTCACTTGACACACGTGGCAACGTCGCACATGATCAGCTACTGTTTCCTTCATCTTTGGCCAAGTAAAATGTTTTGCCAGTTTACCGAGTGTCTTCTTGACACCCAAATGTCCTCCTATGGGACTATTGTGAGCAAAATCAATGGCTTGTTCACGAAATGTAACTGGTAACACTACTAGATTCTTGACTTTCTTCGTTCAATTTCCTCTGTGCCTCAATTTGTGCAGTCTGCAACATAATGAGGCGTTCCAACCTCTCAAACTGTTCCTGAGAGATAGGACCAGTGGGTAATGGAGGAGTAGGGAAATTAACATGGTCTGGACGGTCCTTAGGTCGGACACTTGGTCCAGCCGTCTCTATAGAGTCTAGATCTGGTCTAGGATAAGTAGATACAGGTGTAGCATACACTGTACTAGTATTAGGCTGAGTCATCCTACCAGCTATACTCTGTACTATAGTGTCAATGAAGGAAGGAGCGAGCGAGAACTGAGCTACACTAGGCTCAGACACTAGGCTCACTTCTGCTCTAGTTGCTCTTTCTTCATCAAATAGAGTCATACTTCCTAATTGTGACACTAGGCTTTCTGAATCTGAATCATAATCAGACATCTTAGTATGAGAAGGAAACAATATATCTTAAATTAATCCTCTGACAGTTTCTGCGGTGTAATTCCTGTTATACGTCACACCGAGATACTTGGCTACTTGCCAACACGTCTGAAGTTTTAATGTACTTAACTCAGACAAAGTCAGAGTATCAATTAACTGTTTCACTTTGGCATACATCACGAAAATAATTGTACTACGAGAGAGTGATTATGGGAAACTATAATCCTAATAGGAATTTTAGTGTTGGATGTCTTAGAGTTAGAACTCATAAACAGTATTTCCATCTCCTTGGATCAAGAGACTCAGTCAGGTACATACATCCACCTGGTATGTTGTACAAGACTAAACTCAAAGTCTTCAGATTAGGAAAGTACTCAGAGTGTTTGACCATAGATTCACTAGTATGTCAAACTGGACAATTTCTCCAACACTCAACACTACTTGTCTCATCGCTGTCTCAACACTGTCTCAACACTACTTGTCTCATCGCTGTCTCAACACTGTCTCAACACTGTCTCAACGCTACCTGTCTCAACACTGTCTCAACACTACCTGTCTCAACACTGTCTCAACACTGTCTCAACACTACCTGTCTCAACACTGTCTCAACACTACCTGTCTCAGCACTGTCTCAACACTACCTGTCTCAACACTGTCTCAACACTACCTGTCTCAACACTGTCTCAACACTGTCTCAACACTACCTGTCTCAACACTGTCTCAACACTGTCTCAGCACTGTCTCAACACTACCTGTCTCAACACTGTCTCAACACTACCTGTCTCAACACTGTCTCAACACTACCTGTCTCAACACTACCTGTCTCAACACTGTCTCAACACTACCTGTCTCAACACTGTCTCAACACTTCCTGTCTCAACAGTCTCAACACTACTTGTCTCATCACTGTCTCAACACTACTTGTCTCATCGCTGTCTCAACACAGTCTCAAAACACTGTTTCAACACTGTCTCAACACTACCTGTCTCAACTCTGTCTCAACACTACCTGTCTCAACACTGTCTCAACACTACCTGTCTCAACACTGTCTCAACACTGTCTCAACACTACCTGTCTCAACACTTTCTCAACACTGTCTCAGCACTGTCTCAACACTACCTGTCTCAACACTGTCTCAACACTACCTGTCTCAACACTGTCTTAACACTACCTGTCTCAACACTGTCTCAACACTACCTGTCTCAACAGTCTCAACACTACTTGTCTCATCACTGTCTCAACACTATTTGTCTCATCGCTGTCTCAACACTGTCTCAAAACACTGTCTCAACACTGTCTCAACACTACCTGTCTCAACACTGTCTCAACACTACCTGTCTCAACACTGTCTCAACACTACCTGTCTCAACACTGTCTCAACACTGTCTCAACACTACCTGTCTCAACACTGTCTCAACACTGTCTCAGCACTGTCTCAACACTACCTGTCTCAACACTGTCTCAACACTACCTGTCTCAACACTGTCTCAACACTACCTGTCTCAACACTGTCTCAACACTACCTGTCTCAACACTGTCTCAACACTTCCTGTCTCAACAGTCTCAACACTACTTGTCTCATCACTGTCTCAACACTACTTGTCTCATCGCTGTCTCAACACAGTCTCAAAACACTGTTTCAACACTGTCTCAACACTACCTGTCTCAACTCTGTCTCAACACTACCTGTCTCAACACTGTCTCAACACTACCTGTCTCAACACTGTCTCAACACTGTCTCAACACTACCTGTCTCAACACTGTCTCAACACTGTCTCAGCACTGTCTCAACACTACCTGTCTCAACACTGTCTCAACACTACCTGTCTCAACACTGTCTTAACACTACCTGTCTCAACACTGTCTCAACACTACCTGTCTCAACAGTCTCAACACTACTTGTCTCATCACTGTCTCAACACTATTTGTCTCATCGCTGTCTCAACACTGTCTCAAAACACTGTCTCAACACTGTCTCAACACTACCTGTCTCAACACTGTCTCAACACTACCTGTCTCAACACTGTCTCAACACTACCTGTCTCAACACTGTCTCAACACTGTCTCAACACTACCTGTCTCAACACTGTCTCAACACTGTCTCAGCACTGTCTCAACACTACTTGTCTCAACACTGTCTCAACACTACCTGTCTTAACACTGTCTCAACACTACCTGTCTCAACACTGTCTCAACAATACCTGTCTCAACACTGTCTCAACACTGTCTCAACAGTCTCAACACTACTTGTCTCATCACTGTCTCAACACTACTTGTCTCATCGCTGTCTCAACACTGTCTCAAAACACTGTCTCAACACTGTCTCAACACTACCTGTCTCAACACTGTCTCAACACTACCTGTCTCAACACTGTCTCAACACTACCTGTCTCAACCCTGTCTCAACACTGTCTCAGCACTGTCTCAACACTACCTGTCTCAACACTGTCTCAACACTACCTGTCTCAACACTGTCTCAACACTACCTGTCTCAACAGTCTCAACACTACTTGTCTCAACACTGTCTCAACACTACTTTTCTCATCGCTGTCTCAACACTGTCTCAAAACACTGTCTCAACACTGTCTCAACACTGTCTCAACACTGTCTCAACACTACCTGTCTCAACACTGTCTCAACACTGTCTCAACACTATCTGTCTCAACACTGTCTCAACACTACCTGTCTCAACACTGTGTCAACACTACCTGTCTCAACACTGTCTCAACACTGTCTCAACACTGTCTTAACACTGTCTCAACACTGTCTCAACACTGTCTCATCACTGTCTCAACACTGTCTCAACACTGTCTCAACACTGTCTCAACACTTTCTCAACACTGTCTATCTTGTGCCTAACATCTGGCTAGACTAATGTATTTTATAAATATGTGGATACCGTATTTCTACATAATATTATATCACAAACTCCTTCATTAATAGCTAAAATAATGATGTTCAGCTTGACATTCTTACCTGACACAACATGTACCATCGTACGGAAATATTTATGTTGGTCACTATTGTAAATCCTATTATTAAAATGTATATTGGCAGGTTGCTCATAGGTTTGTATATTTAAATGATAACCAAACAAGGTGGCGAACCACCAGTTAATTCGCTGGCAAATGATTCAAGTGCTTGCTTACCGCAGGCCAAGTTACGTGACCCGACCTTGTGTTGTGTTACCATTATTATTATAATCAAGG
This sequence comes from Cherax quadricarinatus, assembly GCF_038502225.1. NCBI lineage: Eukaryota > Metazoa > Arthropoda > Malacostraca > Decapoda > Parastacidae > Cherax > Cherax quadricarinatus. Next base: position 30,297,244 of record NC_091336.1, on the reverse strand, counting down.
GGGAAGCGCTAAACCCGTAGGATTATACAGCGCCCAGGGGGGGATGTGGAAGGCATTCAGGCTTAATTCGGGGAACTGGAGCACAGATTCAATTCCTTAAATCAAGAGCCCCTTACCAACATCAAGGAACCTTCCATGAGGGGCTGTGTTACCAGACGCTGGGGCAGGCAGTCCACAGTCAGGCCGGAGTACAATTCCCTCCAGTATTCTCTTAAGTGGGATATTCCTTAGTATTGTAGGAGATTCTGGGCTTTAGCCATTCTTAGAAAATTCATGTAATTTGGAGGAGAGAAAACTGAGTTACTTATAAATCTAATCAGAGATATCCCCCTCCCCCTTTTCGGGATTTTCTGTCCCTCGGAGGGTACATTTGCAAGCTTCCCTCAAATGTTAGTTTGGTTTGGTTATCATTGTATAATCTTTGTGTTTCACCGTAAATGGGATATGTCATATCCCTTAATATTTATATAACTGTAAATACTACATATATCAAATACTCAAAGTAAAAACGAGTATAATAACTTTGGCTTATGGTAACTGAATTATATATGGGTCATCCATTTTAAATACATTATTTTTAAAGATAATTAATTTATACTCTTGGTTCTTGTCCCCCAAAAGAAAAGATGAGAAGGAAAGAAAGAATAGTCTTATATTAATAACGGTAGAATAACGTAGAACTCTAATTACCTTGTTGCTGTTGAAGGTCACCCCAAGAAACGGCCTAGTTGCAGCTTAGGTAACTAAGACACTAGAGAATTAGTGATCTTGTTTCTTTAAGCGCAACAGCCTTAGCACTACCTGTCACCACACATCCTGTCTCAACACTACCTGTCTCAATACTGTCTCCATACTACCTGTCTGAACACTGTCTCCACGCTACCTGTCTCCACACTACTTGTCTGAACACTGTCTCCACACTACCTGTCTCAACACGGTCTTCATACTACCTGTCTCAACACGGTCTTCATACTACCTGTCTCCACACTACCTGTCTCAGCACTGTCTCCACACTACCTGTCTCAACACGGTCTTCATACTACCTGTCTCCACACTACCTGTCTCAGCACTGTCTCCACACTACCTGTCTCAACACGGTCTTCATACTACCTGTCTCAACACGGTCTTCATACTACCTGTCTCCACACTACCTGTCTCAGCACTGTCTCCACACTACCTGTCTCAACACGGTCTTCATACTACCTGTCTCCACACTACCTGTCTCAACACGGTCTTCATACTACCTGTCTCCACACTACCTGTCTCAGCACTGTCTCCACACTACCTGTCTCAACACTGTCTCCATACTACTTGTCCCACACTGTGTGTCTGCACACTTTGTCTCCTCTTTTCGTGTCTCCAAATTTATTCTCTCTACACTTCCACTCTCCACATTGCCTGTTTCTCTCATTCTTGTCTGTCAGTGCACTTCTTGTTTCTCACTGTCTATCTCTATGCATTCTTTTGAAATACCTTCCGCTTCTCTCCTTCATATCCTCACATTCGTTGTTCTCTCACTTCTTGTTTTCACTCCTCATTTCATCGTATTTCGACTCTCCACACTTACTATGTCCACGCTGCCTATCTCCCCCTTTCCTGTCTTTATTTTCTTTATCAACATTTTCGGTTTCCACAACTCCTGTCTCCAGATTTTCTCATCTTACACACATCCTCGTCAATCTCTCTGTCTCTTCACTTCCTTTCTCCCAGTTTCAATAATTTTGCCTCCATATTTGCTAATTCCACATAACCTGTATCCACTATTACTGTTTCCACTCTCTGTATCTCCTGTCTTCCCGTCACCACATTTACCTTCTCCATTCTTCTTGTCATTATATTTCCTATCTCCATTTACCTTATCTCAGTATTTCTTGCTTCACACTTCTTATTCTCCACATTTAACCTCCACACCTTATACCTCGGCATTACATATTTTCAAAGTTCCTGTCTCCCTAGTTTATCCAGCACTTCTCCCATATTCACTATATCCACTTCTTCTATCTCAGCTTCTTTTAAAGTAAGTGAGGAGCTTCTGACTAACTTCATTATTAAGAACTGACTAACTCTATCAAGAAGAACTCTCTAACCAATTTCTCCATGACGAATTTATCAGCTTCAGACACAGTCGATGAACTATCGTTATTTTGGAGAACTGTAGATCTTAACCACGGAGAACATCTCCACGAAGAACTGAACAGACTCTCAAGAACAAAGGTGACACACTAACTTTACCATGAATAACTGACCATCTTCAACCTGAAAACTAGCGCCTTCAAGAACTGACTAATTACGCTGTGACTTGGTCGTTATCTTGGTCGTTATCTGTTTGAAGAAACGACCACCATGTTCATGATAAATTAATTTATTTTTCTAAGAACAGACTAACTTCATAAAAAAATAACTAACTTAATCGTAAATTACCGACTGACTCTTAAATGAATATCGGAATAACTTCTCTTTGAAGGTTCCGCAAACTTCATGATGAAGAACTGAGGAAGTTCATGATGAATAACGAACCAATTTGTCCCTGAACAGATGCTCTGATAACACTTATAATATGCAATAATGTCTACCACTGTTCTTGATAACTTTCATTCGTTTCTCATTATTTTCTCTTCAGCCCTTTGTACACCTTTATCAGTTAGTATATAATTCTAACTCCGTATTTCTGCTATATCCCTCTTTATATCTCCCTCAGACTTATTGCATCTCATTTTGAACTTTTGTTTCCACGACACCAGAGAGAGATTTCCCCAGGGCGGGGGAAGTGATATATAGCGGTGGTCTCACCTACGACGGCCAGGAAGGCAGCGATGGAGCGTGGCGGGGAGGTGTTGACCTGGCACCAGTAGTGGCCCTGGTCCTGTATGGTGACGTTGGTGATAGTCAGCACCCAGGTGGAGCGCTGCTCACGTTGGATGGAGATCCGAGGATTGTTGGTGATGACCTGAGTAGACACAGTCAAGACAGCACCTGTGCCTTTGTATCCCCAGGCTACCTGCCAAGCATAGGCACCAGGTCATATTAACAACTAGAAGTATACTTTATTCTCTCGTATACTGCCTAGTGCAGACATTTCGTCTGCTATAATTAAATTGTACTCGTGATACCTGCCAAATAGAATAATGAATCATATTATTTACAGAGTTATTAATTTATAATTCAATATACAATGTACAGACATGTTTAATGTCGAAGTATGATTATATTACTTTCATTATACCTGCCTAGTAAAAACTTGCTTCATTATAGTGAAATGTAGGCAATAATGTCCCGAGTCTTTCATGTTCTCGTAGTCTCGACCTTAATTTTAATCTCAATATTATTTCGTTGTTTAAAAGATATATTCATTAAAGTGTAGCTTATTTAAGACAAGAAAATATTTTAATACGTGGTCACAAGTGTATCTCCTATTATGTAAATTATCACAAATGGTACCTAAGGAATATTTTTTTGTACACATAACCACATCGTGGTATAACCACATCGTGGTATAACCACATCGTGGTATAACCACATCGTGGTATAACCACATCGTGGTATAACCACATCGTGGTATAACCACATCGTGGTATCAGGTTTATAAATATATTAGAAAATTTGACTGCTGGTGTGGATCTTATGGCACAGCTCCTGGTCCCTATTTTAGAGGGTGAGGTCAGCAGGTATAACCTGACCACATAATTGGCATGTAAATATTCAAACACTGGTAAGCTTTACTCTGGTAAATAACATAAATACATGTTTTACACTCTTTATTTTACAATTTCCAGAAGCAGTGGTATATTCTGCACACTTCCACTAGTGTAGCTCCTGGTTCCAACATGATCACCTGGAAATAATATGCGTTTGTACACAAGTCTCTACATATACCACACATTTATACAAACATGCACACACACACACACACACACACACACACACACACGCTCACGGCTCAGGGAGAGTGACCTAGTAGCGATCAGTGAAGAGGCGGGGCCAGGAGCTCGGACTCGACCCCCGCAACCTCAACTAGGTGAGAACTAGGTGAACTAGGTGAGTACACACACACACACACACACACACACACACACACACACACACACACACACACACACACACACACACACACACACACACAGTCATAGAGTTGTCAGCAAGTGGAATAGCCTAGCAAGTGAAGTAGTGGAGGCAGGAATCATACATAGTTTTAAGAAGAGGTATGACAAAACTCAGGAAGCAGAGAGAGAGAGAGAGGACCCAGTAGCGATCAGTGAAGAGGCGGGGCCAGGAGCTGAGTCTCGACCCCTGCAACCACAATTAGGTGAGTACAATTAGGTGAGTACACACACACACACACACACACACAACACACACACACACACACACACACACAACACACACACACACACACACACACACAACACACACACACACACACACACACATTACAATATTTAACCCATAAAAAAATGGTGGCTGAGAGGGAAAGCTGGGAGCAGGGATAGCAGAAAGAGAGGGGGGAGGAGGTGGAGAGATAGATAGGTCCAGTACAGAGGCACAGCCATGCCACCAAAAGTTACAAGAAAAAATAAGGGAGACAATGGCCATGTACAAATGGGACCCAAAAAACCCAGAGGGAAAGGCAATGGGAGGAGAAGCAGACGTCAGTGTTTATTCATGGGCTCCAGGAGAGCGAGGGCAGAACACACACACTGAAAGAAAGCAGGAAGAAAAACAGGAGATTGAAAACATCATCAAAGAAATAGGCAAAGATGACGTGACTGATATAGTAAATTTTCAGAGAATAGGGGGGTTCTTGAAGGGGAGATATAGGCCGGTCAGACTGATTTTTCAAGACAGAAATGGTACAGAAACCACAGTTGAAAGAATCGTCAAAATACAAGAGGGTGTTAATAGACCAAGGCAGAACGAGAACAGAACGACAGAAACTGAGGAAGAGGACACATAAACGAAAGGGGCTAGGAAGAGAAATAAGGACAGAGTCAGCAGAAGACAACCAGACCAGGGCAGAGCACAAAGCGCAATACACACAGAACCACCCTGAGAACCCAACAACTAAACACGTCATCCCATCACAAACCACAATCCACACTCACAGTCCCCACCACACACTACGCTGTAGAATCCCATGGCACACTGCCAGGTTCCTCCCCCTTGCAGACCCCCAGAGAACACAGTGTTGAAGAGGAAACTGAAGATGTGGTACACCAACACTGATGGAATAATGAATGAGTGGGAGGAGTGGCACGAAAGAGTGAGAGGCATCACCGGTTATCTTAGCGCTCACAGAAACCAAGCTGACAGGAATGATAATAGATGCCATCTTTCTGATGGATTATTAGATCTTGAGAAAAGACTGAGGGAACAGAAAGAGTGGAGTGGCACTGCTAATCAAAAATCAATGGGATTTTGATGAGCTGGAAAGACGAGACAGAGGAGAACCAAGAGACAACATAATAGGAACACTTCAGTCTGGAGGTCCCAAGGTGATAATTGCAGTGATGTATAACCCACCACAGAGCAGCAGGAAGCCAAGGCAAGAGTATGATGAAAGTAATAGAGCAATGGTTGACACACTGGCAGAAGTGGCCAGAAGGGCTCATGCGAGCATGGCAAAGCTGCTGATTATGGGTGACTTCAGCCACTAAGAAAATAACTGGGAGAACCTGGAGCCACATGGGGGACCAGAAACTTGGAGGGCTAAGATGATGGAAGTGGTACTAGAAAGCCTCATGCCAGAGAGAAAGGAGAGGATTAACCAGCAAGACTGGACCTAGTATTCGCCTTGAATAGTGCAGATATTGAGGACATCACCTATGAAAGACTCCTTAGGTCCAGTGGCCACGTGGTTCTGAGCTTCGAATACATATTAGAGTTACAAGTGGAGAGCGAAGCAGGAAGGACAGGACGAATGAAGCCAAACTAAAAGAGAGGGGACTGCACAGGCATGAAGAATTTTCTGCATGGGGTTCAGTGAACGAGATGATGGAATATGAGACAACAATATGCAAGGAAGCAGAGGAGAGGTTTGTACCAAAAGGTAACAAAAATAACGAGAAAGCCAGGATGAGCCCTTGGTTCACTCAACGGTGTAGAGAGGCCAAAACTAAGTGTGCTAGAGAATGGAAGATGTATAGAAGGCAAAGGGCCAGGAGAATAACGTGAGTTGTCGTAGAGCCAAAAATGAATATGCACAGGCAAGAAGTGAGGCCCAACGACAATATGAAAAATGACAAAGCAGCAAAAGCCAAATCTGACCCGAAGCTGTTGTACATCCATGTCAAGAGGAAAACAACAGTCAAGGACCAGGTAATCAGGGTGAGGAAGCAAGGAGGGGAGATCACAAGAAACGACCACGAAGTGTGTGAGGAGCTCAACATGATTCAAAGAAGTGTTCACAGAAGATGCAGATGGGACTCATGAAAGACAGAGAGGTGGGGTACACCATCAACTGTTGGACACAATACATGCAACCGAGGAAGAAGTAAAGAGGCTGCTAAGCTAGCTAGATTACTTAAAGGCGATGGTGCCGGATAACATCTCTGCATGGGTACTGAGAGAGGGAGCAGAGGTGCTATGTATACCACTAACAACAGTCTTCAACTCATCTATCGAAGCAGAGCGACTACCTGAAGTATGGAAGATAGCAAATGTAGCAATTGTAGATGCAAAGTAATTTAGATTATCAGTAGAAGAGTGGTGGAGCACCTAGAATGGAATGAGCTTGTCAACGACAGCCAGCACGGTTTCAGGGACGAGATATCCTGTGTCACAAACCTACTGGAGTTCTATGACAGGGTGACAGCAGTAAGACAAGAGAGACAGGGGTGCATAGATTGCGTTTTCATGGACTGTAAAAAGGCGTTTGACGCAGTTCCACCCATGAGATTAGTGCAAAAGGTGGAGGACCAGGCAGGGATAACAGAGAAGGTACTGCAATGGATTAGGGAAAACCTGTCAGGAAGTCAACAGCGAGTCATGGTACGTGGCAAGGTGTCAGAGTGGGCGCCTGTGACGAGCGGGGTTCCACAAGGGACAGTCCTAGGACCGGTGCTGTTTCTGGTGTTTGTGATAGACATGATGGAAGGAATAGACTCAGAAGTGTACCTGTTTGTAGATGATGTGAAGCTGATGAACAAAAATTCAATCGGACGAGGACCAGGCAGAAGTACAAGGGGATCTGGACAGGCTGTAGGCCTGGTCCAGCAACTGGTTCCTTAAGTTCAACCCCAACAAGTGCAAAGTCATGAAGATTGGGGAAGGACAAAGAAGACCGCAGAAGGAGTACAATCTAGGGGGCCAGAGACTACAAACCTCACTCATGGAAAAAGATCTTGGGGTGAGTGTAACACCAGGCACATCTTCTGTAGCACACATCAACCAAATAACTGCTGCAGCATATGGCGCCTAGCAAACCTTAGAACAGCATTCCGACATTTTAATAAGGAATCGTTTAGGACCCTGTACACCGTGTATGGTAGGCTTATATCGGAATATTCAAGACCAGTTTGGAACTCCCATCTAGCCAATCACGTAAGGAAACTAGAGAAAGTGCAAAGGTTTGCAACAAGACTAGTCCCTGAGCAAAGGGACATATCGTTCGAGAAGAGGTTAAAGGAAATCGACCTGAGGATCCTGGAGGACAGGAGAGATGGGGGGGATATGATACCAACATATAAAATACTGAGAGGAATCGACAAGGTGGACAGAGACAGGATGTTTCAGAGATGAGACACAGAAAAACAAGGGGTCACAGTTGGAAGCTGAACACTCAGATGAGTCAAAGAGATGTTAGGAAGAATCTCTTCAGTCTCAGAGTTGTCAGGAAGTGGAATAGTCTGGGATGTGTTGTAGTGGAGGCAGGATCCATACGTAGCTATAAGAGGAGGTATGATAAAGCTCAATAGGCAGGAAGTGTGATCAAGTAGCGATCAGTGAAGAGGTTGGGCCAGGAGCTGTGAATCGACGCCTGCAATCACAACTAGGTGAGTACACACCCACACGTCACCCATTATATCTGATATTTACTACAAACTCCCACAAGTGTAAGTCCCGATCCCCAAAATAATAACAAGACTTCACATCTAACACAAATCTCACTCATTTATAATCTTTCTTGTATATGTGAACGACACAGGTCTGGATTAAGACCTTTAGAGGCCCTAAGCAATTAAAAGATTTTGGTGACACTCATTTATATTTAAATCAATATATAAACAACAATAAAGAATTAAATAAAGTATTTTTCGAAATTAAGTAAAATTTACAGTAACTTGGAAAATATTATTTATTTTTGCATTCGTCCACTTTATTTACAGTTGAAAATTTTTCTCCTACCTTTTTTTAATTGCAAAATCTTTGATCAGATCCTCAAAATTAGTCTTATGTAACACATCTCTTTCTATAGTTTATTAGAGATAAGTCGTCCAGCTGCCTTGTTGCATAGTTCCTCTGATGGGATTTTTAATATATTTCTGCTTAGAAAATGGACACTCAGGCGAGTAATTTGTGCCTGCCATCTAGTATCAGAGAGTGTTGCCACAGCATGTGCTGCCATCTGGTATCAGAGAGTGTTGCCATAGCATGTGCCTCCCATCTGGTATCAGAGAGTGTTGCCATACCATGTGCCTGCCATCTGGTAACAGAGTGTTACCACAGCATGAGCTGTCATCTGGTATCAAAGAGTGTTGCCATAGCATGTGCCTGCCATCTGGTATCATAGAGTGTTGCCATAGCATGTGCCTCCCATCTGGTATAAGAGAGTGTTGTCATGGCATGTGCCTGCCATCTGGTATCAGAGAGTGTTGCCACAGCATGTGCCTGCCATTTGGTATCAGAGAGTGTTGCAATAGCATGTGCTTGCCATCTGGTATTAGAGAGTGTTGCCACAGCATGCGCCTGCCATCTGGTATCAGAGAGTGTTGCCATAGCACGTGCCTGCCATCTGGTATCAGAGAGTGTTGCCAGAGCATGTGCCTGCCATCTGGTATCAGAGAGTGTTGCCATAGAAAGTGCCTGCCATCTGGTATCAGAGAGTGTTGCCATAGCATGTGTCTCTCATCTGGTATCAGAGTGTTGCCATAGAATGTACCTGCCATCTGGTATCAGAGAGTGTTGCCATAGCATGTGCCTGCCATCTGGTATAAGAGAGTGTTGCCATAGCAAGTGCCTGCCATCTGGTAACAGAGTGTTGCTACAGCATGTGCCTTCCATCTGGTATCATATTTTGTTGCCATAGCATGTGCCTCCCATCTGGTATCAGAGAGTGTTGCCATGGTATGTGCCTGCCATCAGGTATCATATCAGAGAGTGTTGCCACAGCATGTGCTGCCATTTGGTATCAGAGAGTGTTGCCATAGCATGTGCCTGCCATCTGGTATGAGAGAGTGTTGCCATAGCAAGTGCCTGCCATCTGGTATCAGAGAGTGTTGCCATAGCACGTGTCTCTCATCTGGTATCAGAGAGTGTTGCCATAGAATGTACCTCCCATCTGGTATCAGTGTTGCCATAGCATGTGCCTGCCATCTGGTATCACATTTTGTTGCCATAGCAAGTGCCTGCCATCTGGTATCAGAGAGTGTTGCTACAGCATGTGCCTTCCATCTGGTATCACATTTTGTTGCCATAGCATGTGCCTCCAATCTGGTATCAGAGAGTGTTGCCATGGCATGTGCCTGCCATCTGGTATCAGAGAGGGTTGCCACAGCATGTGCTGAAATTTGGTATCAGAGAGTGTTGCCACAGCATGTGCCTCCCATCTGGTATCAGAGAGTGTTGCCATTGCATGTGCCTGCCATCTGGTATCAGAGAGTGTTGCCATAGCATGTGCCTGCCATCTGGTATCAGAGAGTGTTGCCATAGCATGTGCCTGCCATCTGATTTCAGAGAGTGTTGCCATAGCATGTGCCTACCATCTGGCATCAGAGAGTGTTGCCATAGCATGTTCCTGCCATCTGGTATCAGAGAGTGTTGCCATAGCATGTGCTGCCATCTGGTATCAATGAGTGTTGCCATAGCATGTGCCTTCCATCTGGTATCATAGAGTGTTGCCATAGCATGTGCCTGCCATTTGGTGTCAGAGAGTGTTGCCATAGCAAGTGCCTGCCATCTGGTATCAGAGAGTATTGCCATAGCACGTGTCTCTCATCTGATATCAGAGAGTGTTGCCATAGCATGTGCATGCCATTTGGTATGACAGAGTGTTGCCACAGCATGTGCCTGCCATCTGGTATCAGAGAGTGTTGCCACAGCATGTGCTGCCATCTGGTATCAGAGAGTGTTGCAATAGCATGTGCCTCCCATCTGGTATCAGAGTGCTGCCATACCATGCGCCTGCTATCTGGTATCAGAGAGTGTTACCACAGCATGTGCTGCCATCTGGTATCAAAGAGTGTTGCTATAGCATGTGCCTGATATGTGGTATCAGAGAGTGTTGCCATAGCATGTGCCTCCCATCTTGTATAAGAGAGTGTTGCCATGGCATGTGCCTGCCATCTGGTATCAGAGAGTGTTGCCGCAGCATGTGCCTGCCATTTGGTATCAGAGAGTGTTGCAATAGCATGTGCTTGCCTTCTGGTATCAGAGAGTGTTGCCACAGCATGTGCCTGCCATCTGGTATCAGAGAGTGTTGCCATAGCACGTGCCTGCCATCTGGTATCAGAGAGTGTTGCCATAGCATGTGTCTCCCATCTGGTATCAGAGAGTTTTGCCATAGTATGTGCCTGCCATCTGGTATCAGAGAGTGATGCCATAGCATGTGCCTGCCATCTGGTATGAGAGTGTTGCCATAGCAAGTGCCTGCCATCTGGTATCAGAGAGTGTTGCCATAGCATGTGTCTCTCATCTGGTATCAGAGAGTGTTGCCATAGAATGTACCTGCCATCTGGTATCAGAGAGTTGCCATAGCATGTGCCTGCCATCTGGTATAAGAGAGTGTTGCCATAGCAAGTGCCTGCAATCTGGTATCAGAGAGTGTTGCTACAGCATGTGCCTTCCATCTGGTATCACATTTTGTTGCCATAGCATGTGCCTCCCATCTGGTATCAGAGAGTGTTGCCACAGCATGTGCTGCCATTTGGTATCAGAGAGTGTTGCCACAGCATGTGCCTGCCATCTGGTATCAGTGTTGCCATTGCATGTGCCTGCCATCTGGTATCAGAGAGTGTTGCCATGACATGTGCCTGCCATCTGGTATCAGAGAGTGTTGCCACAGCATGTGCTGCCATTTGGTATAAGAGAGTGTTGCCACAGCATGTGCCTGCCATCTGGTATCAGTGTTGCCATTGCATGTGCTTGCCATCTGGTATCAGAGAGTGTTGCCATAGCACGTGTCTATCATCTGGTATCAGAGAGTGTTGCCATAGAATGTACCTGCCATCTGGTATCAGAGAGTGTTGCCATAGCATGTGCCTGCCATCTGGTAGAAGAGAGTGTTGCCATAGCAAGTGCCTGCCATCTGGTAACAGAGTGTTGCTACAGCATGTGCCTTCCATCTGGTATCACATTTTGTTGCCATAGCATGTGCCTCCCATCTGGTATCAGAGAGTGTTGCCATGGTATGTGCCTGCCATTAGGTATCAGAGAGTGTTGCCACAGCATGTGCTGCCATTTGGTATCAGAGAGTATTGCCATAGCATGTGCCTGCCATCTGGTATGAGAGAGTGTTGCCATAGCAAGTGCCTGCCATCTGGTATCAGAGAGTGTTGCCATAGCACGTGTCTCTCATCTGGTATCAGAGAGTGTTGCCATAGAATGTACCTGCCATCTGGTATCAGTGTTGCCATAGCATGTGCCTGCCATCTGGTATCACATTTTGTTGCCATAGCAAGTGCCTGCCATCTGGTATCAGAGAGTGTTGCTACAGCATGTGCCTTATATCTGGTATCACATTTTGTTGCCATAGCATGTGCCTCCAATCTGGTATCAGAGAGTGTTGCCATGGCATGTGCCTGCCATCTGGTATCAGAGAGTGTTGCCACAGCATGTGCTGCCATTTGGTATCAGAGAGTGTTGCCACAGCATGTGCCTCCCATCTGGTATCAGAGAGTGTTGCCATTGCATGTGCCTGCCATCTGGTATCAGAGGGTGTTGCCATAGCATGTGCCTGCCATCTGGTATCAGAGAGTGTTGCCATAGCATGTGCCTGCCATATGATTTCAGAGAGTGTTGCCATAGAATGTGCCTACCATCTGGTATCAGAGAGTGTTGCCATAGCATGTTCCTGCCATCTGGTATCAGAGAGTGTTGCCATAGCATGTGCTGCCATCTGGTATCAATGAGTGTTGCCATAGCATGTGCCTTCCATCTGGTATCATAGAGTGTTGCCATAGCATGTGCCTGCCATTTGGTGTCAGAGAGTGTTGCCATAGCAAGTGCCTGCCATCTGGTATCAGAGAGTATTGCCATAGCACGTGTCTCTCATCTGGTATCAGAGAGTGTTGCCATAGCATGTGCATGCCATTTCGTATGACAGAGTGTTGCCACAGCATGTGCCTGCCATCTGGTATCAGAGAGTGTTGCCACAGCATGTGCTGCCATCTGGTATCAGAGAGTGTTGCAATAGCATGTGCCTCCCATCTGGTATCAGAGTGTTGCCATACCATGTGCCTGCTATCTGGTATCAGAGAGTGTTACCACAGCATGTGCTGCCATCTGGTATCAAAGAGTGTTGCTATAGCATGTGCCTGATATCTGGTATCAGAGAGTGTTGCCATAGCATGTGCCTCCCATCTGGTATAAGAGAGTGTTGCCATGGCATGTGCCTGCCATCTGGTATCAGAGAGTGTTGCAATAGCATGTGCTTGCCTTCTGGTATCAGAGAGTGTTGCCACAGCATGTGCCTGCCATCTGGTATCAGAGAGTGTTGCCATAGCACGTGCCTGCCATCTGGTATCAGAGAGTGTTGCCATAGCATGTGTCTCCCATCTGGTATCAGAGAGTTTTGCCATAGTATGTGCCTGCCATCTGGTATCAGAGAGTGATGCCATAGCATGTGCCTGCCATCTGGTATGAGAGAGTGTTGCCATAGCAAGTGCCTGCCATCTGGTATCAGAGAGTGTTGCCATAGCATGTGTCTCTCATCTGGTATCAGAGAGTGTTGCCATAGAATGTACCTGCCATCTGGTATCAGAGAGTTGCCATAGCATGTGCCTGCCATCTGGTATAAGAGAGTGTTGCCATAGCAAGTGCCTGCAATCTGGTATCAGAGAGTGTTGCTACAGCATGTGCCTTCCATCTGGTATCACATTTTGTTGCCATAGCATGTGCCTCCCATCTGGTATCAGAGAGTGTTGCCACAGCATGTGCTGCCATTTGGTATCAGAGAGTGTTGCCACAGCATGTGCCTGCCATCTGGTATCAGTGTTGCCATTGCATGTGCCTGCCATCTGGTATCAGAGAGTGTTGCCATGACATGTGCCTGCCATCTGGTATCAGAGAGTGTTGCCACAGCATGTGCTGCCATTTGGTATAAGAGAGTGTTGCCACAGCATGTGCCTACCATCTGGTATCAGTGTTGCCATTGCATGTGCTTGCCATCTGGTATCAGAGAGTGTTGCCATAGCACGTGTCTATCATCTGGTATCAGAGAGTGTTGCCATAGAATGTACCTGCCATCTGGTATCAGAGAGTGTTGCCATAGCATGTGCCTGCCATCTGGTATCACATTTTGTTGCCATAGCAAGTGCCTGCCATCTGGTATCAGAGAGTGTTGCTACAGCATGTGCCTTCCATCTGGTATCACATTTTGTTGCCATAGCCCGTGCCTCCCATCTTTTATCAGAGAGTGTTGCCATGGCATGTGCATGCCATCTGGTATCAGAGATTGTTGCCACAAAATGTGCTGCCATTTGGTATCAGAGAGTGTTGCCACAGCATGTACCTGCCTTCTGGTATAAAAGAGTGTTGCCATTGCATGTGCCTACCATCTGGTATCAGAGAGTGTTGCCATAGCATGTGCCTGCCATCTGGTATCAGAGAGTGTTGGCATAGCATGTGCCTGCCATCTGGTATCAGAGAGTGTTGCATTAGCATGTGCCCACCATCTGGTATCAGTGAGTGTTGCCATAGCATGTGCCTGCCGTCTGGTATTAGAGAGTGTTGCCACAGTATATGCCTCGCATCTTGTATCATAGAGTGTTGCCACAGTATGTGCCTCCCATCTGGTATCAGAGAGTGTTGCCATAGCATGTGCCTGCCATCTGGTATCAGAGAGTGTTGCCACAGCATGTGTCTCCCATCTGGTATCAGAGAGTGTTGCCTGAGCATATGACTCCCATTTGGTATCAGAGATTGTTACCATAGCTTGTGTCTCCCATCTGGTATCAGAGAGTGTTGCCCCAACATGTGCTGCCATCTGGTTTCAGAGAGAATTGCCATAGCATGTGCTTCCCATCTGGTATCAGCAAATGTTGTCACAGCATGTGCCTCCCATTTGGGATTAGAGAGTGTTGCCAAAGCATGTGCCTCCCATTTGGAATCAGAGAGTGTTACCATAGCTTGTGCCTCCCATCCAGTATCAGTGTTACCATAGCTTATGTCTCTCATCTGGTATCAGAGAGTGCTGCCAAAGCATATGCCTGCCATCTGGTGTCAGGGAGTGTTTCCACAACATGTGCCTGCCATTTGGTATCTAAAAGTGTTACCATAGCATATGCCTCCAATCTGGTATCAGAGAGTGTTGCCACGGCATGTGACTGCCATCTGGTATCAGAGAGTGTTGCCACAGCATGTGCCTCCCATCTGGTATCAGAGAGTGTTGCCATATCATATGCCTGAAATCTGGTATCAGAGAATGTTACCACAACATGTGCTTGCCATCTGGAATCAGAGAGTGTTGCCACAGCATGTGCCTCCCATCTGGTATCAGAGAGTGTTGTCTCAGCATGTGCCTGCCATCTGGTATCAGAGAGTGTTGCCACAGCATGTGCCTCCCACCTGGTATCAGAGAGTGTTGTCACAGCATGTGCCTGCCATCTGGTATCAGAGAGTGTTGCCACAGCATGTGTCTCCCATCTGGTATAAGAGATTGTTACCATAGCTTGTGTCTCCCATCTGGTATTAGAGAGGGTCGCCACAGCAAGTGCTGCCATCTGGTATCAGAGAATGTTGCCATAGCATGTGCCTGCCATCTTGTATCAGAGAGTGTTGCCATAGCAAGTGCCTGCCATCTGGTAACAGAGATTGTTGCTACAGCATGTGCCTTCCATCTGGTATCACATTTTGTTGCCATAGCATGTGCCTCCCATCTGGTATCAGACAGTGTTGCCATGGTATGTGCCTGCCATCTGGTATCAGAGAGTGTTGCCACAGCATGTGCTGCCATTTGGTATCAGAGAGTGTTGCCATAGCATGTGCCTGCCATCTGGTACGAGAGAGTGTTGCCATAGCAAGTGCCTGCCGTCTGGTGTCAGAGAGTGTTGCCATAGCACGTGTCTCTCATCTGGTATCAGAGAGTGTTGCCATAGAATGTACCTGCCATCTGGTATCAGTGTTGCCATAGCATGTGCCTGCCATTTGGTATCACATTTTGTTGCCATAGCAAGTGCCTGCCATCTGGTATCAGAGAGTGTTGCTGCAGTATGTGCCTTCCATCTGGTATCACATTTTGTTGCCATAGCATGTGCCTCCCATCTGGTATCAGAGAGTGTTGCCATGGCATGTGCCTGCCATCTGGTATCAGAGTGTTGCCACAGCATGTGCTGCCATTTGGTATCAGAGAGTGTTGCCACAGCATGTGCCTCCCATCTGGTATCAGAGAGTGTTGCCATTGCATGTGCCTGCCATCTGGTATCAGAGAGTGTTGCCATAGCATGTGCCTGCCATCTGGTATCAGAGAGTGTTGCCATAGCATGTACCTGCCATATGATTTCAGAGAGTGTTGCCATTGCATGTGCCTATCATCTGGTATCAGAGAGTGTTGCCATAGCATGTTCCTGCCATCTGGTATCAGAGAGTGTTGCCATAGCATGTGCTGCCATCTGGTATCATAGAGTGTTGCCATAGCATGTGCCTGCCATTTGGTATCAGAGAGTGTTGCCATAGCAAGTGCCTGCCATCTGGTATGAGACAGTATTGCCATAGCACGTGTCTCACATCTGGTATCAGAGAGTGTTGCCATAGCATGTGCATGCCATTTGGTATCAGAGAGTGTTGCCACAGCATGTGCCTGCCATCTGGTATCAGAGAGTGTTGCCACAGCATGTGCTGCCATCTATTATCAGAGAGTGTTGCCATAGAATGTGCCTCCCATCTGGTATCAGAGTGTTGCCATACCATGTGCCTGCTAATTGGTATCAGAGAGTGTTACCACAGCATGTGCTGCCATCTGGTATCAAAGAGTGGTGCTATAGCATGTGCCTGATATCTGGTATCAGAGAGTGTTGCCATAGCATGTGCCTCCCATCTGGTATAAGAGAGTGTTGCCATGGCATGTGCCTGCCATCTGGTATCAGAGAGTGTTGCCGCAGCATGTGCCTGCCATTTGGTATCAGACAGTGTTGCGATAGCATGTGCCTGCCTTCTGGTATCAGAGAGTGTTGCCACAGCATGAGCCTGCCATCTGGTATCAGAGAGTGTTGCCATAGCACGTGCCTGCCATCTGGTATCAGAGAGTGTTGCCATAGCATGTGTCTCTCATCTGGTATCAGAGAGTTTTGCCATAGTATGTGCCTGCCATCTGGTATCAGAGAGTGATGCCATAGCATGTGCCTGCCATCTGGTATGAAAGAGTGTTGCCATAGCAAGTGCCTGCCATCTGGTATCAGAGAGTGTTGCCATAGCATGTGTCTCTCATCTGGTATCAGAGTGTTGCCATAGAATGTACCTGCCATCTGGTATAAGAGAGTGTTGCCATAGCATGTGCCTGCCATCTGGTATAAGAGAGTGTTGCCATAGCAAGTGCCTGCAATCTGTTATCAGAGAGTGTTGCTACAGCATGTGCCTTCCATCTGGAATCACATTTTGTTGCCATAACATGTGCCTCCCATCTGGTATCAGAGAGTGTTGCCATTACATGTGCCTGCCATCTGGCATCAGAGAGTGTTGCCACAGCATGTGCTGCCATTTGGTATCAGAGAGTGTTGCCACAGCATGTGCCTGCCATCTGGTATCAGTGTTGCCATTGCATGTGCCTGCCCTCTGGTATCAGAGAGTGTTGCCATAGCACGTGTCTATCATCTGGTATCAGAGAGTGTTGCCATAGAATGTACCTGCCATCTGGTATCGGAGAGTGTTGCCATAGCATGTGCCTGCCATCTGGTATCACATTTTGTTGCCATAGCAAGTGCCTGCCATCTGGTATCAGAGAGTGTTGCTACAGCATGTGCCTTCCATCTGGAATCACATTTTGTTGCCATAGCATGTGCCTCCCATCTGGTATCAGAGAGTGTTGCCATGGCATGTGCCTGCCATCTGGTATCAGAGATTGTTGCCACAACATGTGCTGCCCTTTGGTATCAGAGAGTGGTGCCACAGCATGTACCTGCCTTCTGGGATAAGAGAGTGTTGCCATTGCATGTGCGTACCATCTGGTATCAGAGAGTGTTGCCATAGCATGTGGCTGCTATCTCGTATCAGAGAGTGTTGCCATAGCATGTGCCTGCCATCTGATTTCAGAGTGTTGCCATAGCATGTGCTACCATCTGATATCAGAGAGTGTTGCCATAGCATGTTCCTGCCATCTGGTATCAGAGAGTGTTGCCATAGCATGTGCTGCCATCTGGTATCAATGAGTGTTGCCATAGCATGTGCCTGCCATCTGGTATCAGTGAGTGTTGCCATAGAATGTGCCTGCCATCTGGTATCAGAGAGTGTTGCCATAGGATGTGCCTGCCATCTGGTATCAGAGAGTGTTGCCATAGCATGTGCCTGCCATCTGGTATCAGAGAGTGTTGCCATAGCATGTGCCTACCATCTGGTATCAGTGAGTGTTGCCATAGCATGTGCCTGTCGTCTGGTATTAGAGAGTGTTGCCACAGCATGTGCCTGCCATCTGGTATCAGTGAGTGTTGCCACAGCATGTGTCTCTCATCTGGTATCAGAGAGTGTTGCCTGAGCATATGCCTCCCATTTGGTATCAGAGATTGTTTCCATAGCTTGTGTCTCCCATCTGGTATCAGAGAGTGTTGCCCCAACATGTGCTGCCATCTGGTTTGAGAGAGTATTGCCATAGCATGTGCTTCCCATCTGGTATCAGCAAATGTTGTCACAGCATGTGCCTCCCATTTGGTACTAGAGAGTGTTGCCAAAGCATGTGCCTCCCATTTGGAATCAGAGAGTGTTACCATAGCTTGTGCCTCCCATCCGGTATCAGTGTTACCATAGCTTATGTCTCTCATCTGGTATCAGAGAGTGCTGCCAAAGCATGTGCCTGCCATCTGGTATCAGGGAGTGTTGCCACAACATGTGGCTGCCATTTGGTATCTGAAAGTGTTACCATAGCATATGCCTCCACACTGGTATCAGAGAGTGTTGCTGCAGCATGTGCCTGCCATCTGGTATCAGAGAGTGTTGCCACAGCATGTGCCTCCCATCTGGTATCAGAGAGTGTTGCCATATCATATGCCTGAAATCTGGTATCAGAGAATGTTACCACAGCATGTGCTTGCCATCTGGTATCAGAGAGTGTTGCCACAGCATGTGCCTCCCATCTGGTATCAGAGAGTGTTGTCTCAGCATGTGCCTGCCATCTGGTATCAGAGAGTTTTGCCACAGCATGTGCCTCCCATCTGGTATCAGAGAGTGTTGTCACAGCATGTGCCTGCCATCTGGTATCAGAGAGCGTTGCCACAGCATGTGTCTCC
This sequence comes from Cherax quadricarinatus, assembly GCF_038502225.1. NCBI lineage: Eukaryota > Metazoa > Arthropoda > Malacostraca > Decapoda > Parastacidae > Cherax > Cherax quadricarinatus. Next base: position 30,278,441 of record NC_091336.1, on the reverse strand, counting down.
CATCTGGTATAAGAGATTGTTGCCATAGCATGTGTCTGCCATCTGGTATCAGAGAGTGTTGCTACAGCATGTGCCTTCCATATGGTATCACATTTTGTTGCCATAGCACGTGCCTCCCATCTTTTATCAGAGAGTGTTGCCATGGCATGTGCCTGCCATCTGGTATCAGAGATTGTTGCCACAACATGTGCTGCCATTTGGTATCAGAGAGTGTTGCCACAGAATGTACCTGCCTTCTGGTATAAAAGAGTGTTGCCATTGCATGTGCCTACCATCTGGTATCAGAGAGTGTTGCCATAGCATGTGCCTGCCATCTGGTATCAGAGAGTGTTGCCATAGCATGTGCCTGCCATCTGGTGTCAGAGAGTATTGCCATAGCATGTGCCTGCCATCTGGTATCAGAGAGTGTTGCCATAGCATGTGCCCACCATCTGGTATCAGTGAGTGTTGCCATAGCATGTGCCTGCCGTCTGGTATTAGAGAGTGTTGCCACAGTATGTGCCTCCCATCTGGTATCATTGAGTGTTGCCACAGTATGTGCCTCCCATCTGGTATCAGAGAGTGTTGCCACAGCATGTGCCTGCCATCTAGTATCAGAGAGTGTTGCATGAGCATATGCCTCCCATTTGGTATCAGAGATTGTTACCATAGCTTCAGTCTTCCATTTGGTATCAGAGAGTGTTGCCCCAACATGTGCTGCCATCTGGTTTCAGAGAGAATTGCCATAGCATGTGCTTCCCATCTGGTATCAGCAAATGTTGTTACAGCATGTGCCTCCCATTTGGTATTAGAGAGTGTTGCCAAAGCATGTGCCTCCCATTTGGAATCGGAGAGTGTTACCATAGCTTGTGCCTCCCATCCGGTATCAGTGTTACCATAGCTTATGTCTCTCATCTGGTATCAGAGAGTGCTGCCAAAGCATGTACCTGCCATCTGGTATCAGGGAGTGTTGCCACAACATGTGCCTGCCATTTGTTATCTGAAAGTGTTACCCTAGCATATGCCTCCAATTTGGTATCAGAGAGTGTTGCCACAGCATGTGACTGCCATCTGGTATCAGAGAGTGTTGCCACAGCATGTGCCTCCCATCTGGTATCAGAGAGTGTTGTCACAGCATGCGCCTGCCATCTGGTATCAGAGAGTGTTACCACAGCATGTGCCTCCCATCTGGTATTAGAGAGGGTTGCCACAGCAAGTGCTGCCATCTGGTATCAGAGAGTGTTGCCATATCATATGCCTGAAATCTGGTATCAGAGAATGTTACCACAACATGTGCTTGCCATCTGGTATCAGAGAGTGTTGCCACAGCATGTGCCTCCCATCTGGTATCAGAGAGTGTTGTCTCAGCATGTGCCTGCCATCTGGTATCAGAGAGTGTTGCCACAGCATGTGCCTCCCATCTGGTATCAGAGAGTATTGTCACAGCATGTGTCTGCCATCTGGTATCAGAGAGTGTTGCCACAGCATGTGTCTCCCATCTGGTATAAGACTTTGTTACCATAGCTTGTGTCTCCCATCTGGTATTAGAGAGGGTTGCCACAGCAAGTGCTGCCATCTGGTATCAGAGAATGTTGCCATAGCATGTGCCTGCCATCTGGTATCAGAGAGTGTTGCCACAGCATGTGTCTCCCATCTGGTATCAGAGAGTGTTGCCTGAGCATATGACTCCCATTTGGTATCAGAGATTGTTACCATAGCTTGTGTCTCCCATCTGGTATCAGAGAGTGTTGCCCCAACATGTGCTGCCATCTGGTTTCAGAGAGAATTGCCATAGCATGTGCTTCCCATCTGGTATCAGCAAATGTTGTCACAGCATATGCCTCCAATCTGGTATCAGAGAGTGTTGCCACAGCATGTGACTGCCATCTGGTATCAGAGAGTGTTGCCACAGCATGTGCCTCCCATCTGGTATCAGAGAGTGTTGCCATATCATATGCCTGAAATCTGGTATCAGAGAATGTTACCGCAACATGTGCTTGCCATCTGGAATCAGAGAGTGTTCCCACAGCATGTGCCTCCCATCTGGTATCAGAGAGTGTTGTCTCAGCATGTGCCTGCCATCTGGTATCAGAGAGTGTTGCCACAGCATGTGCCTCCCACCTGGTATCAGAGAGTGTTGTCACAGCATGTGCCTGCCATCTGGTATCAGAGAGTGTTGCCACAGCATGTGTCTCCCATCTGGTATAAGAGATTGTTACGATAGCTTGTGTCTCCCATCTGGTATTAGAGAGGGTCGCCACAGCAAGTGCTGCCATCTGGTATCAGAGAATGTTGCCATAGCATGTGCCTGCCATCTTGTATCAGAGAGTGTTGCCATAGCAAGTGCCTGCCATCTGGTAACAGAGATTGTTGCTACAGCATGTGCCTTCCATCTGGTATCACATTTTGTTGCCATAGCATGTGCCTCCCATCTGGTATCAGAGAGTGTTGCCATGGTATGTGCCTGCCATCTGGTATCAGAGAGTGTTGCCACAGCATGTGCTGCCATTTGGTATCAGAGAGTGTTGCCATAGCATGTGCCTGCCATCTGGTATGAGAGAGTGTTGCCATAGCAAGTGCCTGCCATCTGGTATCAGAGAGTGTTGCCATAGCACGTGTCTCTCATCTGGTATCAGAGAGTGTTGCCATAGAATGTACCTCCCATCTGGTATCTGTGTTGCCATAGCATGTGCCTGCCATCTGGTATCACATTTTGTTGCCATAGCAAGTGCCTGCCATCTGGTATCAGAGAGTGTTGCTACAGCATGTGCCTTCCATCTGGTATCACATTTTGTTGCCATAGCATGTGCCTCCAATCTGGTATCAGAGAGTGTTGCCATGGCCTGTGCCTGCCATCTGGTATCAGAGAGGGTTGCCACAGCATGTGCTGAAATTTGGTATCAGAGAGTGTTGCCACAGCATGTGCCTCCCATCTGGTATCAGAGAGTGTTGCCATTGCATGTGCCTGCCATCTGGTATCAGTGAGTGTTGCCATAGCATGTGCCTGCCATCTGGTATCAGAGAGTGTTGCCATAGCATGTGCCTGCCATCTGATTTCAGAGAGTGTTGCCATAGCATGTGCCTACCATTTGGCATCAGAGAGTGTTGCCATAGCATGTTCCTGCCATCTGGTATCAGAGAGTGTTGCCATAGCATGTGCTGCCATCTGGTATCAATGAGTGTTGCCATAGCATGTGCCTTCCATCTGGTATCATAGAGTGTTGCCATAGCATGTGCCTGCCATTTGGTGTCAGAGAGTGTTGCCATAGCAAGTGCCTGCCATCTGGTATCAGAGAGTATTGCCATAGCACGTGTCTCTCATCTGATATCAGAGAGTGTTGCCATAGCATGTGCATGCCATTTGGTATGACAGAGTGTTGCCACAGCATGTGCCTGCCATCTGGTATCAGAGAGTGTTGCCACAGCATGTGCTGCCATCTGGTATCAGAGAGTGTTGCAATAGCATGTGCCTCCCATCTGGTATCAGAGTGCTGCCATACCATGTGCCTGCTATCTGGTATCAGAGAGTGTTACCACAGCATGTGCTGCCATCTGGTATCAAAGAGTGTTGCTATAGCATGTGCCTGATATGTGGTATCAGAAAGTGTTGCCATAGCATGTGCCTCCCATCTTGTATAAGAGAGTGTTGCCATGGCATGTGCCTGCCATCTGGTATCAGAGAGTGTTGCCGCAGCATGTGCCTGCCATTTGGTATCAGAGAGTGTTGCAATAGCATGTGCTTGCCTTCTGGTATCAGAGAGTGTTGCCACAGCATGTGCCTGCCATCTGGTATCAGAGAGTGTTGCCATAGCACGTGCCTGCCATCTGGTATCAGAGAGTGTTGCCATAGCATGTGTCTCCCATCTGGTATCAGAGAGTTTTGCCATAGTATGTGCCTGCCATCTGGTATCAGAGAGTGATGCCATAGCATGTGCCTGCCATCTGGTATGAGAGTGTTGCCATAGCAAGTGCCTGCCATCTGGTATCAGAGAGTGTTGCCATAGCATGTGTCTCTCATCTGGTATCAGAGAGTGTTGCCATAGAATGTACCTGCCATCTGGTATCAGAGAGTTGCCATAGCATGTGCCTGCCATCTGGTATAATAGAGTGTTGCCATAGCAAGTGCCTGCAATCTGGTATCAGAGAGTGTTGCTACAGCATGTGCCTTCCATCTGGTATCACATTTTGTTGCCATAGCATGTGCCTCCCATCTGGTATCAGAGAGTGTTGCCACAGCATGTGCTGCCATTTGGTATCAGAGAGTGTTGCCACAGCATGTGCCTGCCATCTGGTATCAGTGTTGCCATTGCATGTGCCTGCCATCTGGTATCAGAGAGTGTTGCCATGACATGTGCCTGCCATCTGGTATCAGAGAGTGTTGCCACAGCATGTGCTGCCATTTGGTATAAGAGAGTGTTGCCACAGCATGTGCCTGCCATCTGGTATCAGTGTTGCCATTGCATGTGCTTGCCATCTGGTATCAGAGAGTGTTGCCATAGCACGTGTCTATCATCTGGTATCAGAGAGTGTTGCCATAGAATGTACCTGCCATCTGGTATCAGAGAGTGTTGCCATAGCATGTGCCTGCCATCTGGTAGAAGAGAGTGTTGCCATAGCAAGTGCCTGCCATCTGGTAACAGAGTGTTGCTACAGCATGTGCCTTCCATCTGGTATCACATTTTGTTGCCATAGCATGTGCCTCCCATCTGGTATCAGAGAGTGTTGCCATGGTATGTGCCTGCCATTAGGTATCAGAGAGTGTTGCCACAGCATGTGCTGCCATTTGGTATCAGAGAGTGTTGCCATAGCATGTGCCTGCCATCTGGTATGAGAGAGTGTTGCCATAGCAAGTGCCTGCCATCTGGTATCAGAGAGTGTTGCCATAGCACGTGTCTCCCATCTGGTATCAGAGAGTGTTGCCATAGAATGTACCTGCGATCTGGTATCAGTGTTGCCATAGCATGTGCCTGCCATCTGGTATCACATTTTGTTGCCATAGCAAGTGCCTGCCATCTGGTATCAGAGAGTGTTGCTACAGCATGTGCCTTCCATCTGGTATCACATTTTGTTGCCATAGCATGTGCCTCCAATCTGGTATCAGAGAGTGTTGCCATGGCATGTGCCTGCCATCTGGTATCAGAGAGTGTTGCCACAGCATGTGCTGCCATTTGGTATCAGAGAGTGTTGCCACAGCATGTGCCTACCATCTGGTATCAGAGAGTGTTGCCATTGCATGTGCCTGCCATCTGGTATCAGAGGGTGTTGCCATAGCATGTGCCTGCCATCTGGTATCAGAGAGTGTTGCCATAGCATGTGCCTGCCATATGATTTCAGAGAGTGTTGCCATAGAATGTGCCTACCATCTGGTATCAGAGAGTGTTGCCATAGCATGTTCCTGCCATCTGGTATCAGAGAGTGTTGCCATAGCATGTGCTGCCATCTGGTATCAATGAGTGTTGCCATAGCATGTGCCTTCCATCTGGTATCATAGAGTGTTGCCATAGCATGTGCCTGCCATTTGGTGTCAGAGAGTGTTGCCATAGCAAGTGCCTGCCATCTGGTATCAGAGAGTGTTGCCATAGCATGTGCCTGCCATATGATTTCAGAGAGTGTTGCCATAGAATGTGCCTTCCATCTGGTATCATAGAGTGTTGCCATAGCATGTGCCTGCCATTTGGTGTCAGAGAGTGTTGCCATAGCAAGTGCCTGCCATCTGGTATCAGAGAGTATTGCCATAGCACGTGTCTCTCATCTGGTATCAGAGAGTGTTGCCATAGCATGTGCATGCCATTTCGTATGACAGAGTGTTGCCACAGCATGTGCCTGCCATCTGGTATCAGAGAGTGTTGCCACAGCATGTGCTGCCATCTGGTATCAGAGAGTGTTGCAATAGCATGTGCCTCCCATCTGGTATCAGAGTGTTGCCATACCATGTGCCTGCTATCTGGTATCAGAGAGTGTTACCACAGCATGTGCTGCCATCTGGTATCAAAGAGTGTTGCTATAGCATGTGCCTGATATCTGGTATCAGAGAGTGTTGCCATAGCATGTGCCTCCCATCTGGTATAAGAGAGTGTTGCCATGGCATGTGCCTGCCATCTGGTATCAGAGAGTGTTGCAATAGCATGTGCTTGCCTTCTGGTATCAGAGAGTGTTGCCACAGCATGTGCCTGCCATCTGGTATCAGAGAGTGTTGCCATAGCACGTGCCTGCCATCTGGTATCAGAGAGTGTTGCCATAGCATGTGTCTCCCATCTGGTATCAGAGAGTTTTGCCATAGTATGTGCCTGCCATCTGGTATCAGAGAGTGATGCCATAGCATGTGCCTGCCATCTGGTATGAGAGAGTGTTGCCATAGCAAGTGCCTGCCATCTGGTATCAGAGAGTGTTGCCATAGCATGTGTCTCTCATCTGGTATCAGAGAGTGTTGCCATAGAATGTACCTGCCATCTGGTATCAGAGAGTTGCCATAGCATGTGCCTGCCATCTGGTATAAGAGAGTGTTGCCATAGCAAGTGCCTGCAATCTGGTATCAGAGAGTGTTGCTACAGCATGTGCCTTCCATCTGGTATCACATTTTGTTGCCATAGCATGTGCCTCCCATCTGGTATCAGAGAGTGTTGCCACAGCATGTGCTGCCATTTGGTATCAGAGAGTGTTGCCACAGCATGTGCCTGCCATCTGGTATCAGTGTTGCCATTGCATGTGCCTGCCATCTGGTATCAGAGAGTGTTGCCATGACATGTGCCTGCCATCTGGTATCAGAGAGTGTTGCCACAGCATGTGCTGCCATTTGGTATAAGAGAGTGTTGCCACAGCATGTGCCTACCATCTGGTATCAGTGTTGCCATTGCATGTGCTTGCCATCTGGTATCAGAGAGTGTTGCCATAGCACGTGTCTATCATCTGGTATCAGAGAGTGTTGCCATAGAATGTACCTGCCATCTGGTATCAGAGAGTGTTGCCATAGCATGTGCCTGCCATCTGGTATCACATTTTGTTGCCATAGCAAGTGCCTGCCATCTGGTATCAGAGAGTGTTGCTACAGCATGTGCCTTCCATCTGGTATCACATTTTGTTGCCATAGCCCGTGCCTCCCATCTTTTATCAGAGAGTGTTGCCATGGCATGTGCATGCCATCTGGTATCAGAGATTGTTGCCACAACATGTGCTGCCATTTGGTATCAGAGAGTGTTGCCACAGCATGTACCTGCCTTCTGGTATAAAAGAGTGTTGCCATTGCATGTGCCTACCATCTGGTATCAGAGAGTGTTGCCATAGCATGTGCCTGCCATCTGGTATCAGAGAGTGTTGGCATAGCATGTGCCTGCCATCTGGTATCAGAGAGTGTTGCATTAGCATGTGCCCACCATCTGGTATCAGTGAGTGTTGCCATAGCATGTGCCTGCCGTCTGGTGTTAGAGAGTGTTGCCACAGTATATGCCTCGCATCTGGTATCATAGAGTGTTGCCACAGTATGTGCCTCCCATCTGGTATCAGAGAGTGTTGCCATAGCATGTGCCTGCCATCTGGTATCAGAGAGTGTTGCCACAGCATGTGTCTCCCATCTGGTATCAGAGAGTGTTGCCTGAGCATATGACTCCCATTTGGTATCAGAGATTGTTACCATAGCTTGTGTCTCCCATCTGGTATCAGAGAGTGTTGCCCCAACATGTGCTGCCATCTGGTTTCAGAGAGAATTGCCATAGCATGTGCTTCCCATCTGGTATCAGCAAATGTTGTCACAGCATGTGCCTCCCATTTGGTATTAGAGAGTGTTGCCAAAGCATGTGCCTCCCATTTGGAATCAGAGAGTGTTACCATAGCTTGTGCCTCCCATCCAGTATCAGTGTTACCATAGCTTATGTCTCTCATCTGGTATCAGAGAGTGCTGCCAAAGCATATGCCTGCCATCTGGTGTCAGGGAGTGTTTCCACAACATGTGCCTGCCATTTGGTATCTAAAAGTGTTACCATAGCATATGCCTCCAATCTGGTATCAGAGAGTGTTGCCACGGCATGTGACTGCCATCTGGTATCAGAGAGTGTTGCCACAGCATGTGCCTCCCATCTGGTATCAGAGAGTGTTGCCATATCATATGCCTGAAATCTGGTATCAGAGAATGTTACCACAACATGTGCTTGCCATCTGGAATCAGAGAGTGTTGCCACAGCATGTGCCTCCCATCTGGTATCAGAGAGTGTTGTCTCAGCATGTGCCTGCCATCTGGTATCAGAGAGTGTTGCCACAGCATGTGCCTCCCACCTGGTATCAGAGAGTGTTGTCACAGCATGTGCCTGCCATCTGGTATCAGAGAGTGTTGCCACAGCATGTGTCTCCCATCTGGTATAAGAGATTGTTACCATAGCTTGTGTCTCCCATCTGGTATTAGAGAGGGTCGCCACAGCAATCATCTGGTATCAGAGAATGTTGCCATAGCATGTGCCTGCCATCTTGTATCAGAGAGTGTTGCCATAGCAAGTGCCTGCCATCTGGTAACAGAGATTGTTGCTACAGCATGTGCCTTCCATCTGGTATCACATTTTGTTGCCATAGCATGTGCCTCCCATCTGGTATCAGAGAGTGTTGCCATGGTATGTGCCTGCCATCTGGTATCAGAGAGTGTTGCCACAGCATGTGCTGCCATTTGGTATCAGAGAGTGTTGCCATAGCATGTGCCTGCCATCTGGTACGAGAGAGTGTTGCCATAGCAAGTGCCTGCCGTCTGGTGTCAGAGAGTGTTGCCATAGCACGTGTCTCTCATCTGGTATCAGAGAGTGTTGCCATAGAATGTACCTGCCATCTGGTATCAGTGTTGCCATAGCATGTGCCTGCCATTTGGTATCACATTTTGTTGCCATAGCAAGTGCCTGCCATCTGGTATCAGAGAGTGTTGCTGCAGCATGTGCCTTCCATCTGGTATCACATTTTGTTGCCATAGCATGTGCCTCCCATCTGGTATCAGAGAGTGTTGCCATGGCATGTGCCTGCCATCTGGTATCAGAGTGTTGCCACAGCATGTGCTGCCATTTGGTATCAGAGAGTGTTGCCACAGCATGTGCCTCCCATCTGGTATCAGAGAGTGTTGCCATTGCATGTGCCTGCCATCTGGTATCAGAGAGTGTTGCCATAGCATGTGCCTGCCATCTGGTATCAGAGAGTGTTGCCATAGCATGTACCTGCCATATGATTTCAGAGAGTGTTGCCATTGCATGTGCCTATCATCTGGTATCAGAGAGTGTTGCCATAGCATGTTCCTGCCATCTGGTATCAGAGAGTGTTGCCATAGCATGTGCTGCCATCTGGTATCATAGAGTGTTGCCATAGCATGTGCCTGCCATTTGGTATCAGAGAGTGTTGCCATAGCAAGTGCCTGCCATCTGGTATGAGACAGTATTGCCATAGCACGTGTCTCACATCTGGTATCAGAGAGTGTTGCCATAGCATGTGCATGCCATTTGGTATCAGAGAGTGTTGCCACAGCATGTGCCTGCCATCTGGTATCAGAGAGTGTTGCCACAGCATGTGCTGCCATCTATTATCAGAGAGTTTTGCCATAGAATGTGCCTCCCATCTGGTATCAGAGTGTTGCCATACCATGTGCCTGCTAATTGGTATCAGAGAGTGTTACCACAGCATGTGCTGCCATCTGGTATCAAAGAGTGGTGCTATAGCATGTGCCTGATATCTGGTATCAGAGAGTGTTGCCATAGCATGTGCCTCCCATCTGGTATAAGAGAGTGTTGCCATGGCATGTGCCTGCCATCTGGTATCAGAGAGTGTTGCCGCAGCATGTGCCTGCCATTTGGTATCAGACAGTGTTGCGATAGCATGTGCCTGCCTTCTGGTATCAGAGAGTGTTGCCACAGCATGAGCCTGCCATCTGGTATCAGAGAGTGTTGCCATAGCACGTGCCTGCCATCTGGTATCAGAGAGTGTTGCCATAGCATGTGTCTCCCATCTGGTATCAGAGAGTTTTGCCATAGTATGTGCCTGCCATCTGGTATCAGAGAGTGATGCCATAGCATGTGCCTGCCATCTGGTATGAAAGAGTGTTGCCATAGCAAGTGCCTGCCATCTGGTATCAGAGAGTGTTGCCATAGCATGTGTCTCTCATCTGGTATCAGAGTGTTGCCATAGAATGTACCTGCCATCTGGTATAAGAGAGTGTTGCCATAGCATGTGCCTGCCATCTGGTATAAGAGAGTGTTGCCATAGCAAGTGCCTGCAATCTGGTATCAGAGAGTGTTGCTACAGCATGTGCCTTCCATCTGGAATCACATTTTGTTGCCATAGCATGTGCCTCCCATCTGGTATCAGAGAGTGTTGCCATTACATGTGCCTGCCATCTGGTATCAGAGAGTGTTGCCACAGCATGTGCTGCCATTTGGTATCAGAGAGTTTGGCCACAGCATGTGTCTGCCATCTGGTATCAGTGTTGCCATTGCATGTGCCTGCCCTCTGGTATCAGAGAGTGTTGCCATAGCACGTGTCTATCATCTGGTATCAGAGAGTGTTGCCATAGAATGTACCTGCCATCTGGTATCGGAGAGTGTTGCCATAGCATGTGCCTGCCATCTGGTATCACATTTTGTTGCCATAGCAAGTGCCTGCCATCTGGTATCAGAGAGTGTTGCTACAGCATGTGCCTTCCATCTGGAATCACATTTTGTTGCCGTAGCATGTGCCTCCCATCTGGTATCAGAGAGTGTTGCCATGGCATGTGCCTGCCATCTGGTATCAGAGATTGTTGCCACAACATGTGCTGCCCTTTGGTATCAGAGAGTGGTGCCACAGCATGTACCTGCCTTCTGGGATAAGAGAGTGTTGCCATTGCATGTGCGTACCATCTGGTATCAGAGAGTGTTGCCATAGCATGTGGCTGCTATCTCGTATCAGAGAGTGTTGCCATAGCATGTGCCTGCCATCTGATTTCAGAGTGTTGCCATAGCATGTGCTACCATCTGATATCAGAGAGTGTTGCCATAGCATGTTCCTGCCATCTGGTATCAGAGAGTGTTGCCATAGCATGTGCTGCCATCTGGTATCAATGAGTGTTGCCATAGCATGTGCCTGCCATCTGGTATCAGTGAGTGTTGCCATAGAATGTGCCTGCCATCTGGTATCAGAGAGTGTTGCCATAGGATGTGCCTGCCATCTGGTATCAGAGAGTGTTGCCATAGCATGTGCCTGCCATCTGGTATCAGAGAGTGTTGCCATAGCATGTGCCTACCATCTGGTATCAGTGAGTGTTGCCATAGCATGTGCCTGTCGTCTGGTATTAGAGAGTGTTGCCACAGTATGTGCCTCCCATCTGGTATCATAGAGTGTTGCCTCAGTATGTGCCTCCCATCTGGTATCAGAGAGTGTTGCCACAGCATGTGCCTGCCATCTGGTATCAGTGAGTGTTGCCACAGCATGTGTCTCTCATCTGGTATCAGAGAGTGTTGCCTGAGCATATGCCTCCCATTTGGTATCAGAGATTGTTTCCATAGCTTGTGTCTCCCATCTGGTATCAGAGAGTGTTGCCCCAACATGTGCTGCCATCTGGTTTGAGAGAGTATTGCCATAGCATGTGCTTCCCATCTGGTATCAGCAAATGTTGTCACAGCATGTGCCTCCCATTTGGTACTAGAGAGTGTTGCCAAAGCATGTGCCTCCCATTTGGAATCAGAGAGTGTTACCATAGCTTGTGCCTCCCATCCGGTATCAGTGTTACCATAGCTTATGTCTCTCATCTGGTATCAGAGAGTGCTGCCAAAGCATGTGCCTGCCATCTGGTATCAGGGAGTGTTGCCACAACATGTGGCTGCCATTTGGTATCTGAAAGTGTTACCATAGCATATGCCTCCAATCTGGTATCAGAGAGTGTTGCCGCAGCATGTGCCTGCCATCTGGTATCAGAGAGTGTTGCCACAGCATGTGCCTCCCATCTGGTATCAGAGAGTGTTGCCATATCATATGCCTGAAATCTGGTATCAGAGAATGTTACCACAGCATGTGCCTCCCATCTGGTATCAGAGAGTGTTGTCTCAGCATGTGCCTGCCATCTGGTATCAGAGAGTTTTGCCACAGCATGTGCCTCCCATCTGGTATCAGAGAGTGTTGTCACAGCATGTGCCTGCCATCTGGTATCAGAGAGCGTTGCCACAGCATGTGTCTCCCATCTGGTATAAGAGATTGTTGCCATAGCATGTGTCTGCCATCTGGTATCAGAGAGTGTTGCTACAGCATGTGCCTTCCATATGGTATCACATTTTGTTGCCATAGCACGTGCCTCCCATCTTTTATCAGAGAGTGTTGCCATGGCATGTGCCTGCCATCTGGTATCAGAGATTGTTGCCACAACATGTGCTGCCATTTGGTATCAGAGAGTGTTGCCACAGAATGTACCTGCCTTCTGGTATAAAAGAGTGTTGCCATTGCATGTGCCTACCATCTGGTATCAGAGAGTGTTGCCATAGCATGTGCCTGCCATCTGGTATCAGAGAGTGTTGCCATAGCATGTGCCTGCCATCTGGTGTCAGAGAGTGTTGCCATAGCATGTGCCTGCCATCTGGTATCAGAGAGTGTTGCCATAGCATGTGCCCACCATCTGGTATCAGTGAGTGTTGCCATAGCATGTGCCTGCCGTCTGGTATTAGAGAGTGTTGCCACAGTATGTGCCTCCCATCTGGTATCATTGAGTGTTACCACAGTATGTGCCTCCCATCTGGTATCAGAGAGTGTTGCCACAGCATGTGCCTGCTATCTAGTATCAGAGAGTGTTGCATGAGCATATGCCTCCCATTTGGTATCAGAGATTGTTACCATAGCTTCAGTCTTCCATTTGGTATCAGAGAGTGTTGCCCCAACATGTGCTGCCATCTGGTTTCAGAGAGAATTGCCATAGCATGTGCTTCCCATCTGGTATCAGCAAATGTTGTCACAGCATGTGCCTCCCATTTGGTATTAGAGAGTGTTGCCAAAGCATGTGCCTCCCATTTGGAATCGGAGAGTGTTACCATAGCTTGTGCCTCCCATCCGGTATCAGTGTTACCATAGCTTATGTCTCTCATCTGGTATCAGAGAGTGCTGCCAAAGCATGTGCCTGCCATCTGGTATCAGGGAGTGTTGCCACAACATGTGCCTGCCATTTGTTATCTGAAAGTGTTACCCTAGCATATGCCTCCAATCTGGTATCAGAGAGTGTTGCCACAGCATGTGACTGCCATCTGGTATCAGAGAGTGTTGCCACAGCATGTGCCTCCCATCTGGTATCAGAGAGTGTTGTCACAGCATGTGCCTGCCATCTGGTATCAGAGAGTGTTACCACAGCATGTGCCTCCCATCTGGTATTAGAGAGGGTTGCCACAGCAAGTGCTGCCATCTGGTATCAGAGAGTGTTGCCATATCATATGCCTGAAATCTGGTATCAGAGAATGTTACCACAACATGTGCTTGCCATCTGGTATCAGAGAGTGTTGCCACAGCATGTGCCTCCCATCTGGTATCAGAGAGTGTTGTCTCAGCATGTGCCTGCCATCTGGTATCAGAGAGTGTTGCCACAGCATGTGCCTCCCATCTGGTATCAGAGAGTATTGTCACAGCATGTGTCTGCCATCTGGTATCAGAGAGTGTTGCCACAGCATGTGTCTCCCATCTGGTATAAGAGATTGTTACCATAGCTTGTGTCTCCCATCTGGTATTAGAGAGGGTTGCCACAGCAAGTGCTGCCATCTGGAATCAGAGAATGTTGCCATAGCATGTGCCTGCCATCTTGTATCAGAGAGTGTTGCCATAGCAAGTGCCTGCCATCTGGTAACAGAGAGTGTTGCTACAGCATGTGCCTTCCATCTGGTATCACATTTTGTTGCCATAGCATGTGCCTCCCATCTGGTATCAGAGAGTGTTGCCATAATATGTGCCTGCCATCTGGTATCAGAGAGTGTTGCCACAGCATGTGCTGCCATTTGGTATCAGAGAGTGTTGCCATAGCATGTGCCTGCCATCTGGTATGAGAGAGTGTTGCAATAGCAAGTGCCTGCCGTCTGGTATCAGAGAGTGTTGCCATAGCACGTGTCTCTCATCTGGTATCAGAGAGTGTTGCCATAGAATGTACCTGCCATCTGGTATCAGTGTTGCCATAGCATGTGCCTGCCACTTGGTATCACATTTTGTTGTCATAGCAAATGCCTGCCATCTGGTATCTTTTTCAATGGTAGAGTAAGCCCTCTGATGCGGCTGGAACTTAGCTGAAAAGTATGCTACAGGCTGCAACTCCTCATTCTCGATTTGTAATAGTACTGCCCCAACCCCAGACTCACAAGCATCAACCTGTAATGAAAAAACTTTTGGAGAAGTATGGAGACAAAAGAATGGGTGCAGTACACAATAATCTTTTTGCTTTATTAAAAGCAGTGTTACAGTCTGAGGTCCAATTAAAGGGAACTTTGTGACTGGTAAGAGAGGTAAGAAGGGCTGCAATATCTGAGAAATTCTTACAGAATCTTCTGAAAAATCCTATCATGCCTAGGAAATGTTGATGAGATTTCCTATCATGAGGAACTGGATAATCTTTAATAGCAAGAACTTTAGCAAGTTTAGGTGCAACTTTACCACTACGTACTTCATGGCCTAGAAAAGTGACAGTGGTCTGGCCAAAGGAAGATTTAGATAAATTAACTGTTAAATGGGAACTCTGAAAGGTCTCAACAAGAGCCTTAAGTCTAAGTAGGTGTTGATCCCAAGTATCAGACACCACAACAATATCATCTAGGTACGCTGCCGTGCCTTCAAGTCCTTTAATAGCCTGATGGACAAGTTTCTGGAATGAAGAGGGGGAATTTTTCATTCCGAAGGGGGTAACTGTGTATTGATAATGACCTCCTGGAATTACGAAGGCAGAGATTTCCTTCGCCTTATCCGTTAAAGGTACCTGATAGTAACCTTTAAGTAGATCTAACTTGGACACAAAAGTAGCCTTACCCACAAAGTCAATTACGTCATCCAGACGAGGAAGAGGGTAAGCATCTGTAATTGTGACCTCATTCACATTACGGTAGTCTGTACACATACGAAACCCTCCATCAGCCTTCTTCACAAGGATGCACGGTGAAGCCCATGGACTAGATGACTCCTCCACTAAAACATGCTTTAACAAAAATTCTACTTCCTGCTGAAGTAGCCTTTGCTTTTCAGGATTAGCTCTGTAGGGGGAGAGTTTAATTGGTTTAGAGTTTCCCACATCTACATCATGATAACCTAACGTAAATTTTTTCGGCACATCCGAAAAAATATTAGGATATGACTGTAGAAGCTCAGTTAAGTTTGTTGCTTGCGTTTCAGATAATCCCTCCATTAAAGGGCTAGGATCCCTGAGGAGGACAGAATTTGAAAGTTTAATATTAATTTCAGAGATAGAGTGCAAAGAATCAGAGTCGTCCTCAGAGGTAGAGGACAGAGTCATTACTGGGACTTTATCTGGTGTATGAAAAGATTTTAATTGATTGATGTGGTAAATTTTAGTTTTTGAGGTCTTATCAATGGGAGCTACCACATAATTTACATCAGATAATCTACTTACAATCTGCATAGGTCCCGTAAATCTAACTTTCAAGGTGTGGCCAGGTATAGGTTCCTGCACCAACACCTTGTCTCCTGGATGGAAGGAGCGGAATTGTGCACTTCTGTCATACCTCTGTTTCATCTTACTTTGAGCTGTCTTTAGGTTAGCCTTGGCTAACTGACGTGCCACCTGCAACCTTGAAGACGGGTTGTAGAGTGTTGAGCTAACGTCTTCTCCCATCCATCCTTCTTTGAGCACCCGAAGAGAACCTCGTACATTGTGCCCAAAGATCAGCTCAAACGGACTATACCCTGTAGACTCTTGCACCGTCTCTCGGACTGAGAACAGCAACAAAGGTAGTGATTCATCCCAGTCTGTAGGAAAGTGCATGCAAAAAGTTCTCATCATAGTTTTTAACGTCTGATGGAATCTTTCCAAGGCGCCTTGGGACTGAGGATGATAGGCAGTGGATAAGTTGTTTATTATCCCTAACCTAGTTAATACTTCCCTAAATGCTTTGGCAGTAAAGTTAGTACCTTGATCACTTTGAATAGTTTTAGGAATGCCAAAACAAGAAATGAATTTTGTTAAAGCTTTGAGAATAGCTTTAGTATTAATACTGCGCATGGGAATTGCTTCAGGATATCTGGTTACTTTATCCATAATCGTAAATAAATATTGATTTCCAGACTTTGACGTAGGTAGTGGACCTACACAATCTATAATTAAATCTGCAAAAGGTTCTCCATCAGCAGGTATAGGTTGGAGAGGTGCAGGTTTAATGGAATGTCCAGGTTTCCCTACTTGCTGACATTCTCGGCAACACCTAATATGATTCTTCACATCTTTCTTTAATTTTGGCCAATAAAATTCTTTTGTTATTCTATACAAGGTTTTTGTAATTCCTAAGTGACCTCCTAATGAAGTATTATGAGCGATATGTAATATTTGAGGTCTAAACTTGGTTGGAACCACTAACCTGTCATACAATTGCCGGCCCTCTATCTCCTTAGCAGTCTCAGTGCAGATCAAATAATCGTTTTTAACTTCATACTTGACCGGATGACCCAAAGAGGATTTACCCATGGCTGCCTGAAAAGCGAATTTTAAAGAAGGGTCCTTTCGTTGCTCCTCCCGGAAGGACAGTCCCTCGGGCATGGAAACAGAGACATCTGGCAATCCTGCAACCTGGGAATAGGAAGGCTTGATCGGGGTCTGTTCACTTGATTTACGAGGCTCCGGCCGGTGTGCCTCATAAAACAACGTGGCTATTCCGAGATCGGAGTCGTCCAAGGATAGGTCAACATTCTCTCCAGACAACCCTTGGGATGTTGCCCGAGTTATGGCCAACACCGGAGAAGAATTACTCATTATAGGTTCAGGACACGCACTAACAGTAGTAATGTTATTACCCAGTAATAACATGGCATCTTTCATGGGGAATCCTTTTGAGACACCTACAGTCAAGTACCCAGTGTAATATTTGCACTGTACATAAATTGTATGCAAAGGGACAGAATATATAGCTCCTCCAAATGCTTCTAATAAAACAGAGGAATTCAAGGAAGTGTTCTCTGAAAGGGGTAATATTCCTTCTCTTACAAGTGAGCAATATGCTCCAGTATCTCTTAAGGTCTTTACTTCAGTTGTTTCTGAGTTTCCCTGAAGGGAAATAAGACTTGCAATAATAAGGTGCCATACCTTTTTCTACTTCTCTAGGGGACATGTTACTAGGGATATTAGAGATTTTCCCAATGGGTTGGGGTTTGTGGGGGCAGTTGGGACGGATATGACCTACTTTGTTACAGAGGAAGCAGACGACAGGCTTGCCCTTTACTCCCTGCGGACGTTGCAACTGGTGTCGTTCTGGCTGGTGTCTCTCTGGATACTGTTGTCGAGATGCACCCTGTTGAGTAATTTGTCTCTCCGCAGGTGGACCATAAGTTGAGAAGCGTGGCTCACCAGGTGACTTAGTTGGCTGACGTAGACGTTCTCCCTCCGGCTGGCACTTCATTCTCCAAGGTTGACGATCTCTGCTCATGCCAGGCTGTTAAAAAGAGACAGGACCGCTCGGACAAGGAGCGGTTAGTTTCGAAGGTATCAGCCAACCTGGCTGCCTCCAATGCAGTGGTTAAGTCACGATCCTGCAGAAAGACTCGAACCTCTGGTCCCACAGACTCCAGCAGGTTATCAATCAGAATAAGCTGTACCAGCTCCTCAAAGGTAGAGGCACCACTTGCTTTATACCAGCTGGTAAAAGCTTTGGTTTGCTGTCTCACAAAGTCCACTAGGGATTGACCAAGCTGTCGTCTGCCCAGCTTAAAAATCTTTCTATATTTGGCTGGGATACATGTATATGCTCCCAACACTGTGGTCTTCACTACTTGATAATCAGAAAATTCAGCGTCATTTAATACTGACGTAAATTCCTGTGCCTTACCCAATAATGCTGTATGAACCAACGATGCCCAATGCTGTTCCGGCCACCTCTAGGCTCGAGCCTGATTTTCGAAGCTTTCGAAAAATTGTTCTGGTTCGGCCTCATTGAAGCGGGGAAAAAACTGTACTGCTTTCTGTAAACTAAAATTATTTACAGAATGCGAAAACTGCCTCCTTTCTCTTTCCCTATCAAATTCTTCCCTTGCTAATGCTCTCTGTTCCCTAGTTTGCTCAAGATTGATTTTTGCCAGCTCAAGTGCCAACGACGCTGATTCACCTTGAGACAACCCAGCTGCACTGTACTGACCATTTTGCTCCGTAGGTGTATCATCTTCCTCCTGCGAGAACATAGTAGTTTTTGCCCTAGCTCCCGTAGAGGGAGGAGTCTGATGTGCCATCTCTTCTTCTATAAGTTTGTCAGCAATCAGTGAACGCAGTTGCGCAGCAGTGAGAGTGCGTTTATATTTAATGCCAATGGAACGAGCAATTTTCCAACAACGCTGTAGGGACAATTTAGGTAGGTTATGCAAAGTATATGCCGACACCAGACGTCTGACTCGTCTAGGTGGCATAAGTTATTCGCTATGCACAGTACGATTGCAGAATACCCCAACGTAACACGTTAATTTGCAGGACACGCTTAGCTATGCACAGTAAGATTACAGAATACGCATACAAGCAAAGCCGACTGCAAAATTCTCCACACCGAACAGGCTAGTAACAACTGACACGCAAAATTTGTAAAGCAATGCCCCTCAAGGAAGGTTCCTTGATGTTGGTGAGGGGCTCTTGATTTAGGGAATTGGATCTGTGCTCCAGTTTCCCAAATTAAGCCTGAATGCCTTCCACATCCCCCCCCCCAGGCGCTGTATAATCCTCTGAGTTTAGCGCTTCCCCCTTGATTATAATAATAATAATGTAAAGCAATGCCAGACATCCACACTGTTCTAGAAGATTGACCGTAGCGAAGCGAGCACACTGAACAAGCTAGTAGCGAGCTGTTGAACGATCACACAATAGCAAGGCTGACCATAACAAAGTAACTGACACGCAAGATTTGTAAAGCGTAGGCAAATCTAATGCAATGCCAGACAGCAAGCTGTACAATGTTCCTGCTACGAGCTTCACCCTGAGCTCAACCGTTTCTCTAAGTCCAGCTCCAGCTCTCGGACAGGCTACCCATATTACAACCCAGGATTCCAAATGGCCTGTTATCCCTGGTGTAATGGGAGCAAAATAAACACAGCAGAAAAAGTTTAGACTTATATTATCCTTCACCAATTTAGAACAGCAATATGTACACTATGTACAGTGATAAGTATAGTGCACTCCATGGTAAGCAAGGCAGAAATAGAAGCCACAAGATAGCAGACCGTGCTTCAACCAGCTCTAGAATGGGAATGACAAGGGCAGACACGAGAGTGGTACCCACATAACCTCTGCGATTGCCAAAACCATCTTATTGGCTAGAACCTGGTCACTAGTTGAACGACGGGGCCCCATCATCAACTCTTAGCAACCTGGTTCGCTGGTTGGGGGAGATAGCCTGTAAATGAGGGTGTGTACATGCGCCGAATAAAGGTTACGTACTCTTTGCATGCCACAACACACCTCAAGACATGTTTCCAGTAATAACAACTATGATATGCCTCAAGACACGTTTCCAGTAATAACAACTATGATACGCCTCATGACATGTTTCCAGTAATAACAACTATCATTCGCTGCCTGACCACGGTAGAGTGCGGTTGTGCTCTGCACCCCTCTGCTGTTTTCAGGCGAGCTACCTCATTTCGTCACTCAACCTTTGAGTAGTGAGGACGTGCGCTGCTGCTGCCCCTGGCGTTGATTAGTGGCAGTTATATTTTCACAGCATGGCGCAGGCCAGCCGGAGACGCATAAACACAGTCTGTGTTGAGCTTATCCGTGGGGCTGTGACAGGAACTTCTATGGACCTGCTACTACCTGCAATCATACGAGATACATATGGTATTGCTAACGAGGAGATATGTGGAGTAGCGCTGAATGGCACGACGAGGATCTTTGTCAAGTTTAATTTGGCAAGTGTGTATGAGGCGGTGGTAGACAAGTACCAGGAGGTTACTTTGACAGTTAACTCCGCTGTGACCGTGCGACTTCACGACGTTTCTCGCCATTACACATGGGTTAAGATTAGAAATGTGCCATTCGAGGCGGATGATTCTGACATCCGTCTTGCGATGGGCAAATATGGTACAGTACATATGGCCACTGTTGGGAAGTGGGCTACTGGGCCATACGCAGGGATACTCGAAGGAACGTATTCTGTGAAGATGACGTTACGTTACCCTATTCCGTCGTACGTAGTGCTGCCAGAATTTCGGACCCAGGTGTTTGTGACATACGCTGGGCAACGTCGGACCTGTCGGTTGTGTGGGTCATATGATCACCTAGCGGCTCTGTGTGGAAGGAGGCGTGGCAACATGGAACAACGGCAACGACATACAGCAGTAGAGAAGGGTGAGGAGCAAGATTTGCCTTATGTGACTCTGCCTACACAAGGTGGGTCCTGGAGTGAGGAGGTCGAGAGAGCGGAGGAGATGGAGTCAGCAGATGTGAAGAGGGGGGGGGGACACCCCTTCATTGAACGCAGCTCAGGTGTTGGAAGAGAGCACCCCGAATGCGAGTGATAGCGATGTGGAAGACTCATTAGCCATGGCTTTAAATGTGTTATTGGCTGACAAGAGTATTGGGAAGGTTGGGAGTCCAGACCTAGTTCTTGGGTCTGCTGTGGATCAGGGCGTGGAACAGGATCTGCGGTCTGCGCAGTGTGATAAGAATATTTTGATGCAAGCGGTGGAGGTGGAGGTCCACCGGGACAATGTATCAGACGACATGATGCAAGCAGAGGGAGCATCACGGAAGCACGCTGCTGCGCGATCTGACTCCGAGAGCGTGATCACGCCTGCTCAGCGCACTGGCAAAAAGTCCTGGGCGGAAGTTACGCAGAGAGGACACAGCGGCCCTAAGGGGCAGGAGTTGGTTAAGAGCGTTTCTAAAGGGGGGGAGAGGGACCGAGGTGTCACGAAACGATCTGGTGGCAAGACAGTACCAGGGTCAAGAAGGAAAACCACTCTGTAAGCTTCAAGTGCATGACATTGAACATTAATGGATTGAGATCAGAGAGAAAGTGTGTATGGTTTAGTGAATATTTGGTGCGTAATAGTGTTGACGTGGTGTTCGTGCAGGAACACAACTACAGACCAGGTTATGAGTTGAAGGTGAATGGGTATAATGTGTATGTGGAGCATGCGATAAGGTTGAAAGGAGGAGTTGCCATCCTGGTAAGGGAAACTAGCCCGTTCGTAGTGAGGCATTGTGAGGGTGGGGAGGGGAGGGTGATTCGTGTAGATGGGTGGTGGGGTAGGGTACAGATGAGTTTGGTGTGTGTGTATGGTCCGGCAGAGGGAGATGTGCGTATTAAGAATAAATTTGTGAAGGATGTCCTAGTATATTATTTGCGTGCTTTGCCGGGTGTAGCTGTAATTGGTGGTGATTGGAATTGTGTGATAAGGCGTAAGGATGTGGAACCTAGAGGGGCAGGGTATTGTTCGGGGATTTTGGGGGAATTATTAAATGGAGTGAGGTTAATGGACGTTGGAGGGGGTGGGGTTGTAGAACATACTTTTGTTAGACGTGGATATGCGGCTAGACTGGATCGATTGTATGTGCCCCGAACAGTAATAGTGATGGACGCAATAGATGGATGTAATAGTAATAGTGGTGGACGCGGTTTTTTCGGATCACAGAGGAGTAATGGTGGACCTAGAATGGAAGGGATTGCCTAGAAGGGGTCAAGGTTATTGGAAGTTAAATGTGAAGCTTTTGCAGGGTGAGGAATGTCGTCAGTCTTTTGTGCAATTGTGGGAACGGTTGGTGGATGAGGCGCCGGGGGATGATGAACTGGTAAATTGGTGGGATTCGGTGGCTAAAAATCGTATCAGAGAATATTATATTTGTCGTGGGAGGGAATATAATCGGTTAAAGTATGGGTTTCAAAGATATCTTGAAGGGCAGCTGCGGGACTGTTATGCAAGAGGAGGAGCAAGCTATCCAGTGCAGGACATTGAGGGTTTAAAGGAGAGTATTAGGGTATTGCAAAACGAGCGTTTTGATGGTGCGCGAATTATGGGAGGATTGGAAGAAGTGCTATGGGGTGATCGGCCGTCGGCTTGCGTGTTAAGAGGCCAGAGAAAGAGGAGAGTGACGATGGAGATGATGGGGTTAAACGTACATGTAGGGATGGAAGGGTATAGAGCGGGTCAAGCATTGGTAACGACAGAGGGTATGAGTGGATATGTAGACGCTTGGTTTAAGTCATATACGCAAAGCGTGGGCTTCCGTGAGGTGGCATTGAGGGAAATGGGAGAGTATGTGCAGTGTGAGCTTGATGGTCAAGATCGGGTGACATTAGGTGGGCCGATTACGGAGTGTGAGATTTGGCAGGCGTTGTCAGGAGTGAGCTTGGGAAAGGCGCCGGGAATAGACGGACTGCCAAATGATTTCTACGTAAAGAATTGGGGGGTTCTGAGGTTTTTTTTTAGTAAGGTTGTTTAACATACTTAAGGCGGCTGAGGTAATGGGAGAGCAGCAACGGACGGCCGTTGTGGTGTTGGTACCGAAAGGGGAGCAGTCAACGGTAATGGATTATCGGGCACTTTCGCTTATGTGTGGAGATTATAAGTTGTTTGCGAGAATATTAGGGAACAGAATCAAGAGGGTAATAGGCAAGGTAATTGATAGGGGGCAATATGGGGTGCCAGGAAGGTCGATGTATGAAGGGCATGGCATGATTCGAGAATTTATAGAGAAACGGGGGGAGTTGGGTGATGGAGGTGTATTGGCGTTAGATTGGAAGGCTGCTTATGATAGTGTAGAAAGGGAAGCGTTATGGAGGTTCATGCGTTGGCAAGGTTTTGGGGAAGAAATAATATCTTGGGCAAAATTATTGTATCAGGGGGCGTCGATGAGGGTGCAGGTTAACGGGAGGCTAGGAGTTAAAATACAGATGCGACGGGGACTGCGCCAAGGCTGCCCACTATCACAAATATTGTTTGCGTGTATACAGGATCCATTTTATAGGGCCATTCGGAGGTGTTGCGGGAGGTGGGGAGGGTACTGACCTGGAGGAGGGGGAGCTGGTATCGTAGGTTATGTGGATGACACTACTGTTTTGGCGAGAGGTAATAGGGACTTCCTTAGGGTGGGTAAGGTGGTGGATGTGTTTGGGAAGGCTTCAGGTATGAAAATTAATGTTAAGAAGACTAAGTTTCTAGACCTAAGGGATAGTACAAATGGGGATGAGGTGGTAGGGGGTGGGTGGAAGGTGGTGGATCAACTAATGATATGTGGGATAATTTATGTGAGAAATACACGGGTGGCTCAAGAGGTGAATTCGGTGCGAATAGTGGATGGAGTATTGAAAAGACTTGGTGGTTTGAGGGCGGCGCAACTAACGCTGCATCAAAGAGTAATAGTGACGAACGTGCTATTGTACAGCAAGATATGGCATGTCGTTGTCATGTACCCGCTGATGAGACGTGAGGTGAAACGTTTACAACATGGGGTTTTTAGGTTTATATGGGGATCGGGCTGCGAATGGTTAAGTAGAGCGGTGTTAACACTTCCGGTCAGTCGAGGAGGGCTGGGACTTTTACCTCTGGAAAAAAGGATGATGAGCGTGTACCTAAAACGAAGTTATATAAGGGAGGGGAGCGGGAGGGGAGGTGGACTTGTGCGAGTACGTAAGGATATGCAACGGTGGTGGGGGGGTAGGGATTTAATAGTTGGTGAGGCCATGTTGAGGTTATTAATGACAGTGAGGGATCCGTCGTGTGTTAAATTGCGGGTCCTCGAAGGAGTGGAAGGTAGGTCAGTGGTGGCTGCTGTTGAAGGAGCATACCCTATGTATGCGTGGAACGAAATATGGACGCGTCTAAAACAATTACGTGTAAAACCGGGTGTTCGGGAGGTAATGTTTAGATTTTTACATGGGATTTTGCCGTCTGGTGTTGTACTATTCAATAGGAGGATAAGGGAGGGAGGGGAATGTAGAGCGTGTGGAAGCATGGAGACAATTTTGCATGCGGTATATTTTTGTGACTGTATAGAAGTTGTGCGGGTCTGGTTAGGAAAGGTGTTCAGGTTAGTGGGTGGGGGAGGGTTGCAGGTGTTGCGGGCTTTAAGTTTGGATATAGGTGGGGTGAGTAAGATGGTGGAGAATGCAGTGGCGTATTTGGTCACGGATTTTATATATACGTCATGGGCCATGAGGGAGGTGGGCGTGGATGAGAGGATAAAGGTGTTAGCTGCGACATTTTACAGAACTAAGTGTCGTAATAGGGAAATTTATGGAGGGAGTTGGGAGACTGCTTTTACTGAGGGCTATCGGAGTTTTCGGTTGAGGGATTTATGGGATTTACGTGCAATGTAAGGGGTCGCGGCGGGCTGGCTTCCCGATAAGGACAGTGTGAAAGGGTTTAGTGTGGAAGAGAATGAATATAGTACTGAGACATAAGTGCCTTTGACTGTGTGATGAGCGGGTTGTGTGTTGTGAACGATACAAGTTCTTCAATTTAATTATTAATTATGCAATTGACAAAGGACGACAGATGTCGTAATGTGATGGAATATTATATATCTGCAACGAAATTATTGGTATGTGTGTAATGAAATGACAATATGGGTGCACCGTGTGAATGCGAAATATATATATATACACATGAAGTATTGCGTGTGGTAGGAAGGCTTCAGTATTTATCGACGTGTGAAGGTCATGCACTGTTATGTTTTGTGCTAACAGACTTACATCTTAGTAGTGGTTTTAATGATATGGGCGAAATATTTTTAGAAAGCTTGACTTATCCTGTTTTCTTATTACATATTGTTTTTTCATGGGAGCTCTATAGAGCCCGTAGGTTTAGGTTACCATTGAGTTGATATATATTATAGGGTAATTGATGGATGACATAGAATTAGGTTTTTGTAGTTTCACTGGTTGTGTTGTAAAGTGTATGTAACATATGTATATATTTATACCTTCCTGGAGAAGGTGATATGTTTGGGTGTTTAGTAGATATACGTTGTACATGAATCATGTAGAATTGAATTTTATATTATATCAATACATTGAGTGATACTGAACGTATCATGTTGTTCAATATGGAATAATGAAAGTATTTCATACAATATACAGTTATATATAAAGATTGTTACGTGTCAGGTGGCTTGACATGCAAGGAGGGGGGGGGGTAGTGTTTTCAGAATGTAAGGTGTACATTACAATGTAAGGTGTACATTCCGTGGCAGGATGTACAATGTAAGGTGTACATTCCGTGGCAGGATGTACAATGTAAGGTGTACATTCCGTGGCAGGATGTACAATCAGGAATTAGATGTACTTGCCAAGGAGTCTTTAGGTTAGATTTAGTGTTCCAGACATAATGTCATTACTTCAAGGATTGGAATGGTCATTGTTTACTGTACAGATTTGTGTCTTTCAGATGTAATATGTTAATTGGAAAGTACATGTACTATGCAGAATTTTTCATCACTGTTTTCACTATGTAATTTGTCGTTTATTTTTATGTACTATGTATGTCTTTTAAATAAAATATAAAAAAAATAACAACTAAGATACGCCTCAATACATGTTTCCAGTAATAACAACTATGACACACCTCAAGACATGTTTCCAGTAATAACAACTATGACATGCCTCAAGACATGTTTCCAGTAATAACAACTATGATACGCCTCAATACATGTTTCCAGTAATAACAACTATGACACACCTCAAGACACGTTTCCAGTAATAACAACTATGATACGCCTCAATACATGTTTCCAGTAATATGACACACCTCAAGACATGCTCCTAGAAATCACACATTTTTTAATTTGTTTTACCAACTGCTGCCAAAGCCCCGCACACTGTC
Organism: Cherax quadricarinatus; assembly: GCF_038502225.1. Lineage (NCBI taxonomy): Eukaryota > Metazoa > Arthropoda > Malacostraca > Decapoda > Parastacidae > Cherax > Cherax quadricarinatus. The sequence goes on along the minus strand of NC_091336.1, from coordinate 30,252,500 downwards.
TGCGAATTATGTTAACATAGAGTCAAGGTGACTAGTGCTTTTTTATGATGGTCAATTGCAATAGCATTTTGCCAGTCACTGAACACTTCTCCTATAACAAAATGTGAGAAATTTTTAGGAGCAAACAGGTTTTAAATAAAACGATAAATTCATCCTGTTGATAGTGAATACCATCACCTCTTTCTCTTGTATTTCTCACCATTGGCTTTTGTTCCAACAGAAAGTTTCTGCGAGCAGTGTCTTACTGGTTGGCCACTACTGATATACCGGTAAGACTTGTCAAATGACCCATAGTGATGTTGACAGTCGCTGCGTCCAAAAGCAGTCCAATAAGCCACATCAGCAAAGAAATCAAGCCACAACTCTGGATCTTTTGCTTTATTTACTTTAGGTTTTGCAGACAGAATCATTTCACTTTCATCACCATGGTCCACTAAGCTTTCATGTTCAGCAATTATTTCAACCCCAGAATGTATTGTAAAGCAACTTGAATCAACATTTGCAGTAGAGATATAAAGAGAATTTAGTCAAAGTGAGATCAGTAGTGAGTCAAGTGCTGGGTGATCCTGCTGGTGACACCTCGGTGGATCAGTAGTGAGTCATGTGCTGGATGATCCTGCTGGTGATACCTCGGTGGATCAGTAGTGAGTCATGTGCTGGATGATCCTGCTGGTGACACCTCGGTGGATCAGTAGTGAGTCATGTGCTGGATGATCCTGCTGGTGACACCTCGGTGGATCAGTAGTGAGTCATGTGCTGGATGATCCTGCTGGTGACACCTCGGTGGATCAGTAGTGAGTCATGTGCTGGATGATCCTGCTGGTGACACCTCGGTGGATCAGTAGTGAGTCATGTGCTGGATGATCCTGCTGGTGATACCTCGGTGGATCAGTAGTGAGTCATGTGCTGGATGATCCTGCTGGTGATACCTCAGTGTATCAGTAGTTATTAATGTGCTGGATGATCCTGCTGGTGACACCTCGGTGGATCATTAGTGAGTCATGTGCTGGATGATCCTGCTGGTGATACCTCGGTATATCAGTAGTAAGTCATGTGCTGGATGATCCTGCTGGTGACACCTCGGTGGATCAGTAGTGAGTCATGTGCTGAGTGATTCTGCTGGTGACACCTCGGTGTATCAGCAGTGAGTCATGTGCTGAGTGATCCTGCTGGTGACACCTCGGTGGATCAGTAGTGAGTCATGTGCTGGATGATCCTGCTGGTGACACCTCGGTGGATCAGTAGTGAGTCATGTGCTGGATGATCCTGCTGGTGACACCTCGGTGGATCAGTAGTGAGTCATGTGCTGGATGATCCTGCTGGTGACACCTCGGTGGATCAGTAGTGAGTCATGTACTGGGTAATCCTGCTGGTGACACCTCGGTGGATCAGTAGTGAGTCATGTGCTTGATGATCCTGCTGGTGACACCTCGGTGTATCAGTAGTGAGTCATGTGCTGGATGATCCTTGTGGCATGCAAAGAGTACGTAACCTTTATTTGGCGCATGTACACACCCTCATTTACAGGCTGTCTCCCCCAACCAGCGAACCAGGTTGCTAAGAGTTGATGATGGGGCCCCGTCGTTCAACTAGTGACCAGGTTCTAGCCAATAAGAAGATGGTTTTGGCAATCGCAGAGGTTATGTGGGTACCACTCTCCTGTCTGCCCTTGTCATTCCCATTCTAGAGCTGGTTGAAGCACGGTCTGCTATCGTGTGGCTTCTATTTCTGCTTTGCTTACCATGGAGTGCACTGTACTTATCACTGTACACAGTGTACATATTGCTGTTCTAAATTGGTGAAGGATAATATAAGTCTAAACGTTTTTCTGCTGTGTTTATTTTGCTCCCATTACACCCGGGATAACAGGCCATTTGGAATCCTGGGTTGTAATATGGGGGCCTGTCCGGGAGGAACAACGAAAGGACCCTTCTTTAAAATTCGCTTTTCAGGCAGCCATGGGTAAATCCTCTTTGGGTCATCCGGTCAAGTATGAAGTTAAAATCAATTATTTGATCTGCACTGAGACTGTTAAGGAGATAGACGGCCGGCAATTGTTTAACAGGTTAGCAGTTCCAACAAAGTATAGACCTCAAATATTAAATATAGATCATAATACTTCATTAGGAGGTCACTTAGGAATTACAAAAACCTTGTATAGAATCACAAAAGAATTTTATTGGCCAAAATTAAAGAAAGATGTGAAGAATCATATTAGGTGTTGCCGAGAATGTCAGCAAGCTGGAAAACCTGGACATTCCATTAAACCTGCACCTCTCCAACCTATACCTGCTGATGGAGAACCTTTTGCAGATTTAATTATAGATTGTGTAGGTCCACTACCTAGGTCAAAGTCTGGAAATCAGTATTTATTTACGATTATGGCTAAAGTAACCAGATACCCTGAAGCAATTCCCATGCGTAGTATTAATACTGAAGCTATTCTCAAAGCTTTAACAAAATTCATTTCTTGTTTTGGCATTCCTAAAAGTATTCAAAGTGATCAAGGTACTAACTTTACTGCCAAAGCATTTAGGGAAGTATTAACTAGGTTAGGGATAATACACAACTTATCCACTGCCTATCATCCTCAGTCCCAAGGCGCCTTGGAAAGATTCCATCAGACATTAAAAACAATGATGAGAACTTTTTGCATGCACTTTCCTACAGACCGGGATGAATCATTACCTTTGTTGCTGTTCTCAGTACAAGAGACGGTGCAAGAGTCTACAGGGTATAGTCCGTTTGAGCTGATCTTTGGGCATAATGTATGAGGTCCTCTTCGGGTGCTCAAAGAAGGATGGATGGGAGAAGACGTTAGCTCAACACTCTACAACCCGTCTTCAAGGTTGCAGGTGGCACGTCAGTTAGCCAAGGCTAACCTAAAGACAGCTCAAAGTAAGATGAAACAGAGGTATGACAGAAGTGCACAATTCCGCTCCTTCCATCCAGGAGACAAGGTGTTGGTGCAGGAACCTATACCTGGCCACACCTTGAAAGCTAGATTTACGGGACCTATGCAGATTGTAAGTAGATTATCTGATGTAAATTATGTGGTAGCTCCCATTGATAAGACCTCAAAAACTAAAACTTACCACATTAATCAATTAAAGTACTTCCATACACCAGATAAAGTCCCAGTAATGACTCTGTCCTCTACCTCTGAGGACGACTCTGATTCTTTGCACTCTATCTCTGAAATTAATATTAAACTTTCAAATTCTGTCCTCCTCAAGGATCCTAGCCCTTTAATGGAGGGATTATCTGAAATGCAAGCAACAAATTTAACGGAGCTTCTACAGTCATATCCTAATATTTTTTCGGATGTGCCGAAAAAATGTACGTTAGGTTATCATGATGTAGATGTGGGAAACTCTAAACCAATTAAACTCTCCCCCTACAGAGCTAATCCTGAAAAGCAAAGGTTACTTCAGCAGGAAGTAGAATTTTTGTTAAAGCATGGTTTAGTGGAGGAGTCATCTAGTCCATGGGCTTCACCGTGCATCCTTATGAAGAAGGCTGATGGAGGGTTTCGTATGTGTACAGACTACCGTAAAGTGAACGAGGTCACAATTACAGATGCTTACCCTCTTCCTCGTCTGGATGACGTAATTGACTTTGTGGGTAAGGCTACTTTTGTGTCCAAGTTAGATCTCCTTAAAGGGTATTATCAGGTACCTTTGACAGATAAGGCGAAGGAAATCTCTGCCTTCGTAATTCCAGGAGGTCATTATCAATACACAGTTACCCCCTTCGGAATGAAAAATTCCCCCTCTTCGATCCAGAAACTTATCCATCAGGCTATTAAAGGACTTGAAGGCACGGCAGCGTACCTAGATGATATTGTTGTGGTGTCTGATACTTGGGATCAACACCTACTTAGACTTAAGGCTCTTTCTGAGACCTTTCAGAGTTCCCATTTAACAGTTAATTTATCTAAATCTTCCTTTGGCCAGGCCACTCTCACTTTTCTAGGCCATGAAGTAGGTAGTGGTAAAGTTGCACCTAAACTTGCTAAAGTTCTTGCTATTAAAGATTATCCAGTTCCTCATGATAGGAAATCTCTTCAACGTTTCCTAGGCATGATAGGATTTTACAGAAGATTCTGTAAGAATTTCTCAGATATTGTAGCCCCTCTTACCTCTCTTACCAGTCACAAAGTTCCCTTTAATTGGACCTCAGACTGTAACACTGCTTTTAATAAACCAAAAAGATTATTGTGTACTGCACCCATTCTCTTGTCTCCAGACTTCTCCAAACCTTTTTCATTACAGGTTGATGCTTGTGAGTCTGGCGCTGGGGCAGTACTATTACAAATCGGGAACAAGGAGTTGCAGCCTGTAGCATACTTTTCAGCCAAGTTCCAGCCACATCAGAGGGCTTACTCTACCATTGAAAAAGAAGCCCTCGCGCTGGTACTGGCTTTGGAGCATTTCGATGTTTATGTGGGCCAGACATCGCAGGTGGTCACAGTCTACAGTGATCACAATTCTCTAGTATATCTCCAAGCCATGAAGAACCACAACACAAGGCTTATGCGCTAGACGCTAAGGCTGCAGCCCTATATTTCCATTAATTATATTGCCGGCAAAGAAAATATGTTGGCAGACTCTTTATCTAGGGTATAATATTTTATTTAGGTTAGGATGTTATTTGTGGTAACCCCTTTTCACGCTCTTTTTTTTATCCCCTGGTGTGGGTTTTTTTTTTAGTGAGGGGATGCGGGCTACCGTCCGCCTGTATCTTGGACCTATGCTATACTGTCTGACTGCTGTCTCACTCTAAGTTTAGGGTTTGGCTTTTGATCACGAGAAAAGCTGAGCTCTATCTAAGAGTTGGATGGTGGAGAGTAAAGGCGGTCCCATTATTTTGTGCGATTGCGGCACGGTTACCACTGAGAGGTGGCAGCCTAATCCTGAACCTTCTCGGGGTGGGGGTGTGGCATGCAAAGAATACGTAACCTTTATTCGGCGCATGTACTCACCCTCATTTACAGGCTATCTCTCCCAACCAGCGAACCAGGTTGCTAAGAGTTGATGATGGGGCCCCGTCGTTCAACTAGCGACCAGGTTCTAGCCAATATGAATATGGTTTTGGCAGAGATTATGTGGGTACCGCTCTCCTGTCAGCCCTTGTCATTCCCATTCTAGAGCTGGTTGAAGCACGGTCTGCTATCTTGTGGCTTCTATTTCTGCTTTGCTTACCGTGGAGTGCACTATACTTATCACTGTACATAGTGTACATATTGCTGTTCTAAATTGGTGAAGGATAATACAAGTCTAAACTTTTTCTGCTGTGTTTATCTTGCTCCCATTACACCCGGGATAACAGGCCATTTGGAATCCTGGGTTGTAATAATCCTACTGGTGACACATCGGTGGATCAGTAGTGAGTCATGTACTGGGTGATCCTGCTGGTGACACCTCGGTGGATCAGTAGTGAGTCATGTGCTGGATGATCCTGCTGGTGACACCTCGGTGTATCAGTAGTGAGTCATGTGCTGAGTGATCCTGCTGGTGACACTTCGGTGGATCAGAAGTGAGTCATGTGCTGGTGATCCTGCTGGTGACAATTCGGTGGATCAGTAGTGAGTCATGTGCTGGATGATCCTGCTGGTGACACCTCGGTGGATCAGTAGTGAGTCATGAGCTGGATGATCCTGCTGGTGACAATTCGGTGGATCAGCAGTGAGTCATGTGCTGGGTGATCCTGCTGGTGACAATTCGGTGGATCAGTAGTGAGTCATGTGCTGGATGATCCTGCTGGTGACAATTCGGTGGATAAGCAGTGAGTCATGTGCTGGGTGATCCTGCTGGTGACAATTCGGTGGATCAGTAGTTACACATGTGCTGGATGATCCTACTGGTGAGACATCGGTGGATCAGTAGTGAGACATGAGCTGGATGATCCTGCTGGTGACACCTCGGTGGATCAGCAGTGAGTCATGTGCTGGGTGATCCTGCTGGAGACAATTCGGTGAATCAGTAGTGAGTCATGTACTGTGTGATCCTGCTGGTGACACCTCGGTGGATCAGTAGTGAGACATGTGCTGGATGATCCTGCTGGTGGCACATCGGTGGATCAGTAGTGAGTCATATGCTGGATGATCCTGCTGGTGACACCTCGGTGGATCAGTAACGAGTCATATGCTGGATGATCCTGCTGGTGACACCTCGGTGGATCAGTAGTGAGACATGTGCTGGATGATCCTGCTGGTGGCACCTCGGTGGATCAGTAGTGAGTCATATGCTGGATGATCCTGCTGGTGACACCTCGGTGGATCCGTAGTGAGTCATGTGCTGGATGATCCTGCTGGTGACACCTCGGTGGATCCGTAGTGAGTCATATGCTGGATGATCCTGCTGGTGACACCTCGGTGGATCCGTAGTGAGTCATGTGCTGGATGATCCTGCTGGTGACACCTCGGTGGATCCGTAGTGAGTCATATGCTGGATGATCCTGCTGGTGACACCTCGGTGGATCAGTAGTGAGTCATGTACTGGGTGATCCTGCTGGTGACACCTCGGTGGATCAGTAGTGAGACATGTGCTGGATGATCCTGCTGGTGGCACCTCGGTGGATCAGTAGTGAGTCATATGCTGGATGATCCTGCTGGTGACACCTCGGTGGATCCGTAGTGAGTCATATGCTGGATGATCCTGCTGGTGACACCTCGGTGGATCCGTAGTGAGTCATATGCTGGATGATCCTGCTGGTGACACCTCGGTGGATCAGAAGTGAGTCATGTGCTGGATGATCCTACTGGTGACACCTCGGTGGATCAGTAGTGAGTCATGTGCTGGGTGATCCTGCTGGTGACTCCTCGGTGGATCAGTAGGGAGACATGTGCTAGATGATCCTGCTGGTGACACCTCGGTGGATCAGTAGTGATTCATGTGCTGGATGATCCTGCTGGTGACACCTCGGTGGATCAGTAGTGACACATGTGCTGGATGATCCTACTGGTGACACATCGGTGGATCAGTTGTGAGCCATGAGCTGGATGATCCTGCTGGTGACACCTCGGTGGATCAGTAGTGAGACATGTGCTGGATGATCCTGCTGGTGGCACCTCGGTGGATCAGTAATGAGACATGTGCTGGATGATCCTGCTGGTGACACCTCGGTGGATCAGTAATGAGACATGTGCTGGATGATCCTGCTGGTGACACCATGGTGGATCAGTAGTGAGACATGTGCTGGATGATCCTGCTGGTGGCACCTCGGTGGATCAGCAGTGAGACATGTGCTGGATGATCCTGCTTGTAATTCCATCCTCATTATATTTTGAATTTGAAGTGATCTAATTGGTATTTGTGTCCACTTGTGATGACTGAGTCTGGTGGTTTTGTTCCGGGTTCATTATATGATGTTGTGGAACTTGTGTGAAGCTCCCAGTCAACTTTGCAGACCTGGACTGTAAACACAAAGTCTTCTCTTGTTTCATTTTGATAATTTTCGATTTTGTGCACCAGTTATCTGAACATGGTTCATCTTGGTTCTTGGGAACTGCAAAATACAGATTTAAAAAGAACATTTTGTTTGAATTAGGCCTATTTTGTGGCAGTCAACATATTTGCAACATATCACAGCAGACCTATATCAACAATTTAATTCCAGATTACAGGTGAATCTTGTGCTCTTCTGCCTTAATTAACATCGACAGATTTCGTCGAACTGAAAAGTGGAGTTGCTGAGAGGACGGTATATATTAGTAGCGTCAGCGGGACTCGAACCCAGGTAGTAGCACGTGCATGCTGAATGCCTTGTGTCACGTTGATAAAATAAACTAAGTCACTGCCACCACTACGTGACGAGAAAAACACACGCTGTCCTCCGACACCACCACGGCACCACCACCACGGCACCACCACCACGGCACCACCACCACGGCACCACCACTGCATCACCACCACGGCACCACCACCACGGCACCACCACTGCATCACCACCACCATCACTGCACCACCACCATGGCACCACCACCACGGCACCATCACCACGGCACCACCACTGCATCACCACCACCATCACTGCACCACCACCACGGCACGACCACTACCACGGCACCACCACCACGGCACCACCACTACCACGGCACCACCACCACGGCACCACCACTGCATCACCACCACCACCACGGCACCACCACCACGGCACCACCACTGCATCACCACCACCACCACGGCACCACCACCACGGCACCACCACCACGGCACCACCACTGCATCACCACCACCATCACTGCACCACCACCACGGCACGACCACTACCACGGCACCACCATCACTGCACCACCACCACGGCACGACCACTACCACGGCACCACCACCACGGCACCACCACTACCACGGCACCACCACCACGGCACCACCACTGCATCACCACCACCACCACGGCACCACCACCACGGCACCACCACCACGGCACCACCACTGCATCACCACCACCATCACAGCACCACCACCTCGGCACCACCACCACCACGGCACCAGCACCACGGCACCACCACTGCATCACCACCACCACCACGGCACCACCACCACGGCACCACCACTGCATCACCACCACCACCACGGCACCACCACCACGGCACCACCACTGCATCACCACCACCATCACTGCACCACCACCACGGCACCACCACCACCACGGCACCACCACCACGGCACCACCACCACGGCACAACCACCACGGCACCACCACCACGGCACCACCACCACGGCACCACCACCACCACGGCACCACCACCACGGCACCACCACCACGGCACAACCACCACGGCACCACCACCACCACGGCACCACCACCACGGCACCACCACTGCATCACCACCACCATCACTGCACCACCACCACGGCACCACCACCTCCACGGCACCACCACCACGGCACCACCACCACGGCACCACCACCACGGCACCACCACTACCACGGCACCACCACCACGGCACCACCACCACGGCACCACCACTGCATCACCACCACCACCACGGCACCACCACCACGGCACCACCACCACGGCACCACCACTACCACGGCACCACCACCACGGCGCCACCACCACGGCACCACCACCACGGCACCACCACCACGGCACCACCACCACGGCACCACCACCACGGCACCACCACTACCACGGCACCACCACCACGGCACCACCACTGCATCACCACCACCACCACGGCACCACCACCACGGCACCACCACTGCATCACCACCACCATCACGGCACCACAACCACAGCACCACCACCACCACGGCACCACCACCACGGCACCACCACTGCATCACCACCACCACCACGCCACCACCACCACGCCACCACCACCACGGCACCACCACCACGGCACCACCACTGCATCACCACCATCACTGCACCACCACCACGGCACCACCACCACCACGGCACCACCACCACGGCACCACCACTGCATCACCACCACCACCACCACCACCACGCCACCACCACCACGGCACCACCACCACGGCACCACCACTGCATCACCACCACCACCACGGCACCACCACCACGGCACCACCACCATTGCACCACCACTGCATCACCACCACCATCACTGCACCACCACCACGGCACCACCACCACCACGGCACCACCACCACGGCACCACCACTACGGCACTACCACCACGGCACCACCACTACCACGGCACTACCACCACGGCACCACCACTGCATCACCACCACCATCACTGCACCACCACCACGGCACCACCACCACCACGGCACCACCACCACGGCACCACCACCACGGCACCACCACTACCACGGCACCACCACCACGGCACCACCACCACGGCACCACCACTGCATCACCACCACCACCACGGCACCACCACTGCATCACCACCACCATCACTGCACCACCACCACGGCACCACCACCACCACGGCACCACCACCACGGCACCACCACTGCATCACCACCACCACCACTGCACCACCACCACGGCACCACCACCTCCACGGCACCACCACCACGGCACCACCACCACGGCACCACCACTACCACGGCACCACCACCACGGAACCACCACCACGGCACCACCACTGCATCACCACCACAACCACGGCACCACCACTGCATCACCACCACCATCACTGCAAAACCACCACGGCACCACCACCACGGCACCACCACCACGGCACAAGCACCACGGCACCACCACCACGGCACCACCACTACCACGGCACCACCACCACGGCGCCACCACCACGGCACCACCACCACGGCACCACCACCACGGCACCACTACCACGGCACCACCACTACCACGGCAACACCACCACGGCACCACCACTGCATCACCACCACCACCACGGCACCACCACCACGACACCATCACTGCATCACCACCACCATCACGGCACCACCACCACAGCACCACCACCACCACGGCACCACCACCACGGCACCACCACTGCATCACCACCACCACCACGCCACCACCACCACGGCACCACCACTGCATCACCACAACCACCACGGCACCACCACCACGTCACCACCACTACCACGGCACCACCACCACTGCATCACCACCACCACCACGGCACCATCACCATGGCACCACCACTGCATCACCACCACCACCACGGCACTGTTACAAAAAACTCGATTCTAAAAGCTTAGAGATCTCCAGTGAATACTAGAAAGGACTGCCCTTCTAGCATCCAACCTGTTACTGGGTTTTCGTAACAAATAGTCAGTATCCTTGTCCAATTATCCATTAAAATTCAGTATTGTTTAATAGCGCTTTAGGATTACAACTGGTAGGCTGCTAACTAGAGAAATTAAAATTTAATAAATTTATTAAGTCTAGAGGTATATTATCAAAGTAAATTAAATCACAGCAATCAAAATGAAATCAATCTCTCGAGTTCAATATTATTGTGCTGAAGGCACATATCACATTTATAATTTTTAAGTATCGTCTGGTACATTAACATTTAATAAGATATTACAAATATGTACAAATAAGTTTGTGTATGCGTGTAAGTGCTCTAAGTAGTTCACTATGTCTCACGACTCGACTAGACTTAAACAAGTGACTGACAAAGTCCTCACATAAATAACTTCTTGACCTACTGGCAACCCAAACAGTCTGCTTGAACAACTAAGAATGCTAAGCCCAATAGCAATGCAATATGCGACTGCGACACAGAATCAGGAACTGGGAGATAATATAACGACACTAAGTAGGGACCATCAGCAGATCCTCCACAAAAGTTACAAAACTCCCATACTACTGAATCTATGTTCAGTATAGGAAAAACGCGACTGTGACAATACACAGAAACCAGTACAAAATTAGGTCAGAGATGTTCAGAGTGTCTAAGCGACACACAACCTCAGTACAACGTCGAAAATCACTAAGTCTATACAATGTTCTGATTATTATTATTATAATCAAGGGGGAAGCGCTAAACCCAGAGGATTATACAGCGCCTAGGGGGGGGGATGTGGAAGGCATTCAGGCTTAATTCGGGGAACTGGAGCACAAATCCAATTCCCTAAATCAAGAGCCCCTCACCAACATCAAGGAACCTTCCTTGAGGGGTACAATGTTCTGAGAACAGAGTTCTACAGAACTAACAAGAATAATGAGACAGACAATCTGTCCAACCACCAAGCGAGTTTACAGCAGACTGACCATTTGCGATTTAGCTATTATCGCAAATATAAGCAATATAAAATTAAATGAAAAGGCACCACCATACATTACATATATACATAATAATCACCACCACGGCACCACCATCACCACGGCACCACCATCACATCACCACCACTGCATCACCACCACAACCACCACCGCACCACCACCATGGCACCACCACGGCAACACAACTGCATCACCACCACCACCACCACGGCACCACCACCACCACGGAACCACCACCACGGCACCACCACCAGGTCACCACCACTGCATCACCACCACCACCACGGCACCACCACAACGGCACCACCACTGCACCACCATGGCACCACCACTGCATCACCACCACCACCACGGCACAACCACTGCATCACCACCACCACCACTGCATCATCACCTCCACCACCGCACCACCACCACGGCACCACCACTGCATCACCACCACCACCACGGCACCACCACCACGGCACCACCACCACGGCACCACCACTGCATCACCACCACCACCACGGCACCACCACTGCATCACCACCACCACCACGGCACCACCACTGCATCACCACCACCACCACCACCACCACGGCACCACCACTGCATCATCACCACCACCACGGCACCACCACTGCTTCACCACCACCACGGCACCACCACCACGGCACCACCACCACGGCACCACCACCACGGCACCACCACCACGGCACCACCACTGCATCACCACCACCACCACGGCAACACCACTGCATCACCACCACCACCACCACGGCACCACCACTGCATCATCACCACCGCACCACCACCACGGCACCACCACTGCATCACCACCACCACCACGGCACCACCACTGCACCACCACGGCACAACCACTGCATCACCACCACCACCACCACGGCACCACCACTGCATCACCACCACCACCACCACCACGGCACCACCACTGCATCACCACCACCACCACGGCACCACCACTGCATCACCACCACCACCACGGCAACACCACTGCATCACCACCACCACCACGGCACCACCACTGCATCACCACCACCACCACGGCACCACCACTGCTTCACCACCACCACCACGGCACCACCACCACGGCACCACCACCACCACGGTACCACCACTGCATCACCACCACCACCACCACGGCACCACCACTGCATCATCACCACCACCACGTCACCACCACTGCATCACCAGCACCACCACGGCACCAACACCACCACGGTAGCACCACCACGGCACCACCACTGCATCACCACCACCACCACGGCACCACCACTGCATCACCACCACCACCACGGCACCACCACTGCATCACCACCACCACCACGGCACCACCACTGCTTCACCACCACCACCACCACGGCACCACCACCACGGCACCACCACCACCACGGTACCACCACTGCATCACCACCACCACCACCACGGCACCACCACTGCATCATCACCACCACCACGTCACCACCACTGCATCACCAGCACCACCACGGCACCAACACCACCACGGTACCACCACCACGGCACCACCACTGCATCACCACCACCACCACGGCAACACCACTGCATCACCACCACCACCACGGCACCACCACTGCATCACCACCACCACCACGGCACCACCACTGCATCACCACCACCACCACTGCACCACCACCACGGCACCACCACTGCATCACCACCACCACCACGGCACCACCACTGCATCACCACCACCACCACAGCAACACCACTGCATCACCACCACCACCACGGCACCACCACCACCACATCATCACCACCCTCACCACGGCACCACCACTGCATCACCACCACCACCACGGCACCACCACTGCATCACCACCACCACCACGGCACAACCACTGCATCACCACCACCACGGCACCACCACCACCACGGCACCACCACTGCATCACCACCACCGCACCACCACCACGGCACCACCACTGCATCACCACCACCACCACCACCACCAACACCACCACCACCACCAACACCACCACCACTGCATCACCACCACCACCACGGCACCACCACTGCATCACCACCACCACCACGGCACCACCACTGCATCACCACCACCACCACGGCACCACCACTGCATCACCACCACCACCACGGCACCACCACTGCATCACCACCAGCACCAACACCACCAGCACCACCACTGCATCACCACCACCACCACCACGGCACCACCACTGCATCACCACCACCACCACGGCACCACCACTGCATCACCACCACCACCACGGCACCACCACTGCATCACCACCACCACCACCGCACCACCACCACGGCACCACCACTGCATCACCACCACCACCACGGCACCACCACTGCACTGCATCACCACCACCACCACCACCACAGCATCACCACCACCACCACGGTACCACCACTGCACCACCACGTCACCACCACCACCACGGCACCACACGGTACCACCACTGCATCACCACCACGAGCACCACCACGGCACCACCACCACTGCATCACCACTGCACCACCATCGCACCACCACTGCATCACCACCACCACCACGGCACCACCACTGCATCACCACCACCACCACGGCACCACCACCACCACGGCACCACCACTGCATCACCACCACCACCACGGCACCACCACTGCATCACCCCCACCACCACGGCACCACCACTGCATCACCACCACCACCACGGCACGACCACTGCGTCACCACCACCACCACGGCACGGCCACTGCATCACCACCACCACGGCACGACCACTGCGTCACCACCACCACCACGGCACAACCACTGCGTCACCACCACCACCACCACCACGTCACCACCACTGCATCACCACCACCACCACCACCACCGCACCACCACCATGGCACCACCACGGCAACACAACTGCATCACCACCACCACCACGGCACCACCACCACCACCACCACCACGGCACGACCACTGCGTCACCACCACCACCACGGCACCATCCCCACCACCACCACCACGGCACGACCACTGCGTCACCACCACCACCACGGCACAACCACTCCGTCACCACCACCACCACCACCACGGCACGACCACTGCATCACCACCACCATCACGGCACAACCACTGAATCACCACCACCACCACGGCACGACCACTGCATCATCACCACCACCACGTCACCACCACTGCATCACCAGCACCACCACGGCACCACCACTGCATCACCACCACCACCACGGCACCACCACTGCATCACCACCACCACCACGGCACCACCACTGCATCACCACCACCACCACGGCACCACCACCACGGCACCACCACTGCGTCACCACCACCACCACGGCACGACCACCACCACCACCACGGCACCACCACAGCATCACCACCACCACCACTGCACCACCACCACCACCACGGCACGACCACTGCGTCACCACCACCACCACGGCACGACCACCACCACCACCACGGCACCACCACAGCATCACCACCACCACCACAGCATCACCAGCACCACCACGGCACCAACACCACCACGGTAGCACCACCACGGCACCACCACTGCATCACCACCCTCACCACGGCACCACCACTGCATCACCACCACCACCACCACCACGGCACCACCACTGCATCACCCCCACCACCACGGCACCACCACTGCATCACCACCACCACCACGGCACGACCACTGCGTCACCACCACCACCACGGCAACACCACCACGGCACCACCACAGCATCACCACCACCACCACGGCACGACCACTGCATCACCACCACCACCACGGCACCACCACTGCATCACCACCACCACCACGGCACCACCACTGCATCACCACCACCACCACGGCACCACCACTGCATCACCACCACCACCACGGCACGACCACTGCGTCACCACCACCACCACGGTACGGCCACTGCATCACCACCACCACGGCACGACCACTGCGTCACCACTACCACCACGGCACCATCCACCACCACCACCACCACGGCATCACCACCACCACCAGGTCACCACCACTGCTTCACCACCACCACCACGGCACAACCACTGCACGACCACTGCGTCACCACCACCACGGCACCACCGGCACACCACCACCACCACGGCACCATCACCACCACCACCACCACGGCACGACCACTGCGTCACCACCACCACCACGGCACCATCCCCACCACCACCACCACGTCACCAAGCACACAAAAAAACGCACCTGGAGACATCACCTCTCCACGTAAACTGATGTACTTAAACACAAACTGAGTTACCACCACTAGTCCACCATCAGAAAATATATACATAGTCAACAGCCGCACTGTACGCAGTGTTGGCCATTTTCACCAGTTTCGTGATATTTCATAAGCAATAACAGTCCACAAAATTATGAATAATTAATTACATTATTTGTCGTCAGTGACATGAAAACTGACAGGAGGGGGGAGAGGGGGAAATAAAAAAAAAGCAGAAATCAGCTTACTTACAAAGTTACAATGTTAGCACGTGTTAGCACGTGTTAGCACACTGAACACAGCGAGCTACTGAGTGCTGCTGGACTCACTCTCAGTGGACCACTGAACGGGACAGCCGATATGACCAAGACAAAAACGTTGACATGAGCCTCCGTGGACCCTGGGACACATAACAGATCCTAATTTTGTTGTATACCCAAGAATAATGTATATCTTAACTTCTATAATTACTATTTATTGTTATTATTTTATATATATGTATATATTTTTTTCATTTAATTTGCTGGCTTCTTTTTGTGGGCCTTGATTCAGCTGTATCATTTGTAGTTTTACACCATATGGTCCATGGACCATGGTAAACCGGCTATGGAAAATTTCTGTGGTGCTCCCCTTCCCTTGATGCCTCAAGCACGTGCGTATTTCGCTTAATGGTTAATCCAGCCCTGGAACGACGTAATGGATGGAATAGATTCAGAGGTGTCCCTGTTCGCTGATGTGAAATTAATGAGTGGAATACAAGTAGACGAGGATCAGATAAGATTACAAGGGGGTCTGGGTAGGCTTAAAGCCGCGCCCGACAAATGGCAATTTGAGTTTAAGCCCAGCAAGTACCAAGTCGTAAAGACTGGAGAAGGACAAAGAAGACCTCAAATGGAGCACAGGTTAAGGGATCAAAGGCTGCAAACTCCACTTAAGTGCTAAAGTTTGCAACAAGGTTAGTCCCTGAACTGAGGGGTATGTCTTATGAGGAAATGCAAAGGGAACTCATCCTGATGAAATTAGAGGATAGGAGGGATAGGGGAGACATAATAAAGATGTATAAAATACTGAGAGGAATTGACAAGGTGGAGAGGGCTAAAAAGTTTCAGAGATGAGACACAGGAACAAAGGGCCACAACTTGATGCTGAAAACCCAAATGAGTCATAGGGATGCTAGAAATTATTTCTTAGACTTAGAGTTGTCAGGAAGTGGATTAATCTGGAGAGTGAATCATTGGAGGCAAGTTCCATACATAGGTTTAAGAAGAGGTATGATGAGGCTCTAGAGGTGGGACGAGAGTGACCTAGCAGTCGCTAGCAAAGAGGCAGGGCCAGCTGAGACTCGACCCATGCACCCACATATAGGTGAGTACACACAGACACACAACATCCTCCACACTAATTTCCATTGCCACATATCATAAAATCTACGCAAAATGTCATTTTCCTTTGTTTGCAACAGAAAAACACTTAAAATCTTATATTTTTTAAATCCAATCTTCTCTTTCCTAACTCTCTCTCAGAGACACTTCTTATCCAGATTAAATTCTGATCACAGAATGAACTCTCTATACAGTCTACTCACTATCACATAAGTTCTTACAACTCTGTATCCAACAATGTTTTTCCAGCTACAAGCCTATATACTATACCTTATTTCAAGAATATAAACAAAAATTTCAAACTACACACAAATAATAATTAAAATCTTCATCTATCAATTACCATATTATAATGCAGATCACACTCTACACCTTACTTTTTCATCACTCACTATTCTGAACAACATATTCATCATTCTTTAAACATTTTCAATAATAAATCACACCTATACTCAAAATTAAAAAAATGAGCACCAAAAAAATCACGACTACCCAAAATTACAAATTACACACACTGGAAATAAAAATTTACGTCCTCAGGCACCAATCTTTACACATTTTTACTAACAAGTCAAACTTACATCTAAATGTAACAACACGAACACCAAAAACTAAGATATGAAAAACAAATTTATGAACACAATCACAATTCTCAAACCCAAAATTCACATATGCAATAACAATCTCAACTAGCAAATTACAATCTCAATCACACATTTCCATAACTAAAATTACACCTCATTCACCTTCTTTATAGTAATTAATGTCAGGTCCTTATGTTCTGAAAAGAAATGAGTTAATTAGCTAATTAAGTGAGTTAATTAGCGAATTCCTGCCAAGCATAGCCGAAATACTCTGAGGGAAAATTTGTGTGTATCTCATGTTTTTTCTAACAGCATGATGGTGGGCGGTGACCTGAAGTGAAAGCATCGTTCATGAGGGTAGGCCAGGATTATAAAGATTTCAGGCATATATTTGGAACATATGAAGGGGAAGGAGAGGTTGGGTGACCGTTCTTCCCCATGCTGGGGTACTGAAGAGCATGCGTTATGCTGAGGCATAGTGGGTGATGTGTGGGTGTTATGCTGAGTTACTGTGGGACGAGTGTGTAGAAGTGTGTGTGTTATGCTTATGCCAGTGTGTGTAAATGAGAGGGAAGTCATGTGTATTAGTTTACGGTATACTACCGCTTAAAATACTCTGATAGAGGTAATCTGTGTGGAATTTACTGTTACTGGTACTTTGAATGAAGTGTTGATGTTGTGTGTGTGTATAAATGCTTGGAACATGCATAAGATGTTGAATCTTGAGTGTGTGCTCTGTTCTGCTTATTATTTTGGGGATCTGTAGCTATACTTGTGGAAGTTTGCAGTATATACCAGATATAGTGAGTGAGTTGTGGGTGTTATGTTCAAGTATTGTGTTTTAAATGTGTACTCACCTATATGTGGTTGCAGGGGTCGAGTCATAGCTCCTGGCCCCGCCTCTTCACTGGCAGATACTAATTCACTCTCTCCCTGCTCCATGATATTTGTCATACCTCTTCTTAAAGCAGTTTATGGAACTTGCTCCCACTACTTCACTCTCCAGATTATTCCAGTTCCTGACAATTCTAAGACTAAAGAAATACTTCCTAACATCCCTATGACTCATCTGGGTTTTCAGCTCCCAGTTGTGTCCTCTCGTTTCTGTATCCCATCTCTGAAACATTCGATCCTTGTCCACCTTGTCAGTGCCTCTTATTATTTATTTTACTCACCTAATTGTGGTTGCAGGGGTCGAGACTCAGCTCTTGGCCCCGCCTCTTCACTGATTGCTACTAGGTCCTCTCTCTCTCTCTCTGCTTCCTGAGCTTTGTCATACCTCTTCTTAAAACTATGTATGGTTCCTGCCTCCTCTACGTCACTTGCTAGGCTATTCCACTTCCTGACTGAAGAAATACTTCCTAACATCCCTGTGACTCGTCTGAGTCTTCAGCTTCCAATTGTGACCTCTTGTTTCTGTGTCCCCTCTCTGGAACATCCTGTCTCTGTCCACCTTGTCTACTCCCCGCAGTATCTTGTATGCCGTTATCATATCTCCCCTGACCCTTCTGTCCTCCAGTGTCGTCAGTCCGATTTCCCTCAACCTTTCCTCGTACGACATTCCCTTGAGCTTTGGGACTAGCCTTGTTGCAAACCTTTGTACTTTCTCTAACTTCTTGACGTGCTTGACCAGGTGTGGGTTTCAGACTGGTGCTGCATACTCCAGTATGGGCCTAACATACACAGTGTACAGTGTCTTGAACGATTCCTTATTTAGGTATCGGAACGCTATTCTCAGGTTTGCCAGGCGCCCGTATGCTGCAGCGGTTATTTGGTTGATGTGTGCCTCCGATGACGTGCTCGGTGTTATGGTCATCCCAAGATCTTTCTCCTTGAGTGAGGTTTGCAGTCTTTGTCCATCTAGCCTATACTCTGTCTGCGGTCTTCTTTGCCCTTCCTCAATCTTCATGACATTGCATTTGGCAGGGTTGAATTCGAGAAGCCAGTTTCTGGACCACGTGTCCAGTCTATCCAGGTCACTTTGCAGTCCTGCCTCATCCTCATCCGATTTAATTTTTCTCATCAACTTCACATCATCTGCGAATAGGGACACTTCAGAGTCTATTCCTTCCATTATGTCATTCATATATATCAAAAATAGCACTGGTCCTAGAACTGACCCTTGTGGGACCCCGCTCGTCACAGGCGCCCACTGTGATACCTCTTCTCGTACCATGACTCGTTGTTGCCTCCCTGTCAGGTACTCGGTGATCCATTGCAGTGCCCTCCCTGTTATATGCGCCTGATCCTCCAGCTTCTGCACTAATCTCTTGTGAGGAGATGATCATAGGGTGATCCGAGGAACTGGAGGTGTTCATAGGGTGATCCGAGGAACTGGAGGTGACCATAGGGTGATCAGAGGAACTGGAGGTGATCATAAGGTGATCTGACGAACAGGAGGTGATCAGAGGGTGATCCGAGGAACTGGAGGAGATCATAGGGTGATCTGAGAAACTGGAGGCGATCATAGGGTGATCCGAGGAACTGTACGTGATCATAGAGTGATCCTAGGAACTGTAGGTGATCATAGGGTGATCCGAGGAACTGGAGGTGATCATAGGGTGATTTGAGAAATTGGAGGTGATCATAGGATGATCTGAGAAACTGGAGGCTATCATAGGGTGATCAGAGGAACTGGAGATGATCATAGGGTGATCCGAGGAACTTGAGGTGGTCATAGGGTGATCTGAGAAACTGGAGACGATCATAGGGTGATCCGAGGAACTGGAGGTGATCATAGGGTGATCCGAGGAACCGTAGGTGTTCATAGGGTGATCCGAGGAACTGGAGGTGACCATAGGGTGATCAGAGGAACTGGAGGTGATCATAGGGTGATCTGAGAAACTGGAGGTGATCATAGTGTGATCTGAGGAACTGAAGATGATCATAGGGTGATCCGAAGAACTGGAGATGATCATAGGGTGATCCGAGGAACTGGGGGTGTTCATAGGGTGATCCGAGGAACTGGAGGTGACCATAGGGTGATCAGAGGAACTGGAGGTGATCATAAGGTGATCTGACGAACAGGAGGTGATCAGAGGGTGATCCGAGGAACTGGAGGAGATCATAGGGTGATCTGAGAAACTGCAGGCGATCATAGGGTGATCCGAGGAACTGTACGTGATCATAGAGTGATCCTAAGAACTGTAGGTGATCATAGGGTGATCCGAGGAACTGGAGGTGATCATAGGGTGATTTGAGAAATTGGAGGTGATCATAGGATGATCTGAGAAACTGGAGGCTATCATAGGGTGATCAGAGGAACTGGAGATGATCATAGGGTGATCCGAGGAACTTGAGGTGATCATAGGGTGATGTGAGAAACTGGAGACGATCATAGGGTGATCCGAGGAACTGGAGGTGATCATAGGGTGATCCGAGGAACTGTAGGTGTTCATAGGGTGATCCGAGGAACTGGAGGTGACCATAGGGTGATCAGAGGAACTGGAGGTGATCATAGGGTGACCTGAGAAACTGGAGGTGATCATAGTGTGATCTGAGGAACTGAAGATGATCATAGGGTGATCCGAAGAACTGGAGATGATCATAGGGTGATCCGAGGAACTGGGGGTGTTCATAGGGTGATCCGAGGAACTGGAGGTGACCATAGGGTGATCAGAGAAACTGGAGGTGATCATAGGGTGATCTGAGAAACTGGAGGTGATCATAGTGTGATCCGAGGAACTGAAGATGATCATAGGGTGATCCGAAGAACTGGAGATGATCATAGGGTGATCCGAGGAACTTCAGGTGATCATAGGGTGATCTGAGAAACTGGAGGCGATCATAGGGTGATCCGAGGAACTGGAGGTGATCATAGGGTGATCCGAGGAACTGTAGGTGTTCATAGGGTGATCCGAGGAACTGGAGGTGACCATATGGTGATCAGAGGAACTGGAGGTGATCATAGGGTGATCTGAGAAACTAGAGGTGATCATAGTGTGATCCGAGGAACTGGAGGTGATCATAGGGTGATCCGAGGAGCTGGAGGTGATCATAGGGTGATCCGAGGAACTGGAGATGACCACAGGGTGATCCGAGGAACTGGACGTGATCATAGGGTGATCTGAGGAACTGGAGGTGATCATAGGGTGATCTGACGAAATGGATGTCATCATAGGGTAATCCGAGGAACTGAAGATGATCATAGGGTGATCCGAGGAACTGGAGATGACCATAGGGTGATCCGAGGAACCGGAGATCATCATAGGGGGATCCGAGGAACTGGAGGTGACCATAGGGTGATTCGAGGAACTGGAGGTGATCGTAGGGTGACCCGAGGAACTGGAAATGACCATAAGGTGATCCGAGGAACTGGACGTGATCATAGGGTGATCTGACGAACTGGAGGTGATCGTAGGGTGATCCGAGGAACTGGAGATGATCATAGTGTGATCCGAGAAACTGGGGGTGATCATAGGGTAATGTGAGAAATTGGAGGTGATCATAGGGTGCTCTGACAAACTGGAGGTGATCAGAGGGTGATCCGAGGAACTGGAGGTGATCATAAGGTCATTTGAGGAACTGCAGGCGATCACAGAGTGATCCGAGGAACTGGAGGTGATCATAGGGTGATTCGAGGAACTGTAGGTGATCATAGGGTGATCCGAGGAACTGGAGGTGTTCATAGGGTGATCCGAGGAACTGGAGATGATCATATTGTGATCAGAGGAACTGGAGGTGATCATAGGGTGATCTGAGAAATTGGAGGTAATCATAGGGTGATCTGAGAAACTGGAGGCGATCATAGGGTGATCCGAGGAACTGGAAATTATCATAGGGTGATCCAGGGATCTGGAAATGATCATAGGGTGATCCGAGGAACTGGAGGTGATCATAGGGTGACTCGAGGAACTGGAGGTGATCATAGGGTGACTCGAGGAACTGGAGGTGACCATAGGGTGATCCGATGAACTGCAGGTGATCATAGGGTGATCTGAGAAACTGCAGGTGATCATAGGGTCATCCGAGAAACTGGAGGTGAACATAGGATGATCCGAGGAACTGGTGGTGATCATAGCGTGATCCGATGAACTGGAGGTGATCATAGGGTGACCCGAGGAACTGGAGGTGATCATAGGGTGATCCGAGGAACTGGAGGTGACCATAGGGTGATCCGAGAAACTGGACGTTATCAAAGGGTGATCCGAGAAACTGGAGGTGATCATAGGGTGATCCGAGGAACTGGAGGTGATCATAGGGTGATCCGAGGAACTGGAGGTGATCATAGGTTTATCCGAGAAACTGGAGGTGTTTATAGGGTGTCCCGATGAACTGGAGGTGATCATAGCATGATCCGAGGAACTGGAGGTGATGATAGGGTGATCTGAGAAACTGGAGGTTATCATAGTGTGATCCGAGGAACTGAAGATGATCATAGGGTGATCAGAGGAACTGGACGTTATCAAAGGGTGATCCGAGAAACTGGAGGTGTTTATAGGGTGATCAGAGGAACTGGAGGTGATCATAGGGTGATCTGAGAAACTGGAGGTGATCATAGTGTGATCCGAGGAACTGAAGATGATCATAGGGTGATCCGAAGAACTGGAGATGATCATAGGGTGATCCTAGGAACTGCTGGTGTTCATAGGGTGATCCGAGGAACTTGAGGTGATCATAGGGTGATCTGAGAAACTGGAGGCGATCATAGGGTGATCCGAGAAACTGGAGGTGATCATAGGGTGATACGAGGAACTGTAGGTGTTCATAGGGTGATCCGAGGAACTGGAGGTGACCATAGGGTGATCAGAGGAACTGGAGGTGATCATAGGGTGATCTGAGAAACTGGAGGTGATCATAGTGTGATCCGAGGAACTGAAGATGATCATAGGGAGATCCGAAGAACTGGAGATGATCATAGGGTGATCCGAGGAACTGGAGGTGTTCATAGGGTGATCCGAGGAACTGGAGGTGACCATAGGATGATCAGAGGAACTGGAGGTGATCATAGGGTTATCCTCTTTTCCTTAGATATCCCAAATGCTGATGCTGCTGCTGTTGCTGCTGCAGTTGCTGCAGCTGTTGTTGTTGCTGCTGCTGTTGCAGCTGCTGCTGTTGCTGCTGTTGCTGCTGCTGCTGCTGCTGCTGTTGTTGTTGTTGTTGCTGCTGCTGCTGTTGTTGCTGCTGGTGCTGCTGCTGTTGCTGCTGCTGCTGCTATTGCTCCTGCTGCTGCTGCTGCTGTTGCTGCTGTTGCTATTGCTGCTGCTGTTGTTGCTGCTGCTGCTGTTGCTGCTGCTGCTGCGGCTGCTGCTGTTGCTGCTGCTGTTGCTGCTGTTGCTACTGTTGCTGCTGCTGCTGTTACTACTGCTGCTGCTGTTGCTGCTGCTGCTGTTGCTGCTGTTGCTACTGTTGCTGCTGCTGCTGTTACTGCTGCTGCTGCTGTTGCTGCTGCTGCTGTTGCTGCTGTTGCTACTGTTGCTGCTGCTGCTGTTGCTGCTGTTGCTACTGTTGCTTGTTACAAAAAACGCGATTCTAAAAGCTTAGAGATCTCCAGGTAATACTAGAAAGGACTGCCCTTCTAGCATCCAGCCTGTTACTGGGTTTTCGTAACAAGTAGTCAGTATCCTTGTCCAATTATCCATTAGAATTCAGTATGATTCAATAGTGCTTCAGGGTTACAACTGGTAGGCTACTAACTAGAGAAATTAAAATTTAATAAATTTACTAATCATTAAGTTGTCTAGAGGTATATTATCAAATTAAATTAAATTAAATTAATCACAGTAATCAAAATAATATCACATCTCTCGAGTTCAATATTATTGTGCTGAAAGCACATATCACATTTATAATTCTTAAGTACCGTCTGGTACATTAACATTTAATAAGATATTACAAATATGTACAAGTAAGTTTGTGTATGTGTGTAAGTGCTCTAAGTAGTTCACTATGTCTCACGACTCGACTAGACTTAAACAAGTGACTGACAAAGTCCTCACATAAACTAACTTCTTGACCGACTGGCAACCAGAACAGTCTGCTTGAACAATGAAAAGAATGCTAAGCCCAATAGCCATATAACAAGCGACTGCGACACAATCAGGATCAAGGAAATAATATAACGACACTAAGTAGGGACCATCAGCAGATCCTCCACAAAAGTTACAAAACTCCCATACTACTGAATCTATGTTCAGCATAGGAAAAACCCTATTTGCTATTATCGCAAATATAAGCAATATAAAATTATATGAAAAGATAATATACATTATATATACATAATAATCATTGTAACCCATTCAGGGGTTGCAACATTGCTGCTGCTGCTGTTGCTGCTGCTGCTGCTGTTGCTGCTGCTGCTTCTGTTGCTGCTGCTGCTGCTGCTGCTATTGCTGCCGCTGTTGCTGCTGCTGCTGCTATTGCTGCTGCTGCTGTTGCTATTGCTGCTGCTGTTTCTGCTGCTGTTGCTAATGCTGCTTCAGCTGCTGCTGTTGCTGTTGCTGCTGCTGTTGCGGTTGCTGTTGCTGTTGCTGCTGCTGTTTCTGCCGCTGTTTCCTGCTGCCTGCTGCTGCTGGTGGCTGTTGCCTGCTGTTGCTGCTGCCGTTGCCTGCCTGCTGCCTGCCTGCTGCCGCCTGCTGCCGCCGCTGCCTGCCGCCGCCTGCTGCTGCCTGCTGATCCTGCCGCCTGCTGCCTGGGCCTGTTGTTGTTGCTGTTGCTGATCTTTGCCTGCCTGCCGCTGCCTGCCGTTGCCGGCTGCCGTTGCTCCTGCTGCTGCCTGCGGGCTGCCGCTGCCTGTTGTTGCTGCTGCTTGCTGCCGTTTCCCTGTTGCTGCTGCCTGTTGCTGCTGCTGCCAGCTGCCGCTGCTGCCTGCTGCTGCTGCTGCCGCAGCTGCAATCCGTTGCTTGCTGCCGCCGCCTGCCGCTACCGTTGCCTACTCGTTGGCTTGCTGCCGCTGCCTGCCTGTTGCTCTGCCGTTGCCGCTGGCTTGCCGTTGCTTACCGTTGCCTACTCCGTTGCTTGCCTGCTGCCGCCGCTGTTGCTACTCGTTGCTTCCGGTTGTTGCTTGCCGCCGTTGCCTGCCTGCTTGATGCCGCCAGCTGCTACTCGCTGCTTCGCCTGCTGCCGCCTGCTTACCGTTGCTACTCGTTGCCGCCGCCGCCGCCGCCGTTGCCACTGCTGCTTCTGGCTTGTCCGCTGCTGGCCGTTGCCGCCGCTTGCCGATGCCACCAAGCTGCACTCAATTGCCGCTGCCGCCGCTGGCCGCTACCGTTGGCTACCGTTGGCTACTGCCGCTTGCCGTTTGGCTACTTGCTTGCCTTCTTGGGTTGCTGCCGCTGGCCGTTGCCACTGCTGATACCGTTGTTGCTTGCTTGCTGTTGCTACTGTCCGTGCCGTTGCTTGCTACTGCTTGCCACTTTGCCACTGGTTGTTGCTGTTACTTGCCAGCCGCTGTTGCTACTGCTTGCACCTGGTTGTTGCTGCTGCCGCTGTTGCTACCGTTTTGCCAACTGTTGTTGCTACCATAACCTACTTACCCATTGCTCCTGAAGGTCTCCTCTCTGTCCGTAGGTGCATTATTACCACCCCGCCACTCATTATACTACCTATTCACTACCGCTACCTACAAGCACCTTGCCTGTTACTTAATCACTAACGCTACTCTACAAGCAATGCTGTTACTTACCACTACTGCTTACTTCTACAAGTACTTGGCTGTTACTTACTACTTAATTGCTACTCTGCTGCCACCTTGCTGTTACTTACACCACCATACTTCCTTACAAGTAACCCAGTTGCCACCTTACTTAATACTGCTACTCCCACAGCCAATCTGCAATACTTCATCCACTAGTGCCACTTCTCCTACAAGTACTGCTGCCACTTCATACCACTACACTACTACACTCTACAAGCACTTGCTGCCACTTACACACTGCACTTCACAAGTACCTGCTACCACTTACATCACTACTGCTACTTCTACAAGCCACTCTTACCAAGCCACTGCCACTTCACTACCACTGCTACTTCTACAAGCACTGCCACTTACATACAGCTACTCACAAGCACTGTCACTACTCATCACTGCCACTCTCTACGCACTGACTCTACCACCACCTGCACTGCTACCACTCCACACTGCTACTTCCCCACAAGCTATGGCAATTGCTTTCACTACACTGCTACTCTACAAGCACTTTCTTGCTTACACTGCTACTCTACAAATTAACATCTACTTCTACACTACTCACTCCCATCAGACTCTACTTGCCTACCACTTGCACTACTACTGCTACTCTACAAGACTTCTACTTACTTACTACTGCACTCTACCAGTACCACAAGCACTTGCTACTCTACAGCACTACACAACTCACTACCTACTCCACTCTACAAGTACCACACTACTACTACTACTCTGCCACTCTACACGCACTACACCACTGCACCACCACTCTACTCACAACCGCTACTTCAGCCACCACTACTACACTGCTACTCCCCACAAAACTGCTACCAATTACTACTACTGCTACTTCTACAAGTACTTGCTGCTACTTACTACTACTGCTACTTCTACAAGCACTGCTGCCACTTCACCACCACTGCTACTCTACAACACTTCCACTACCACTGCACTTCCACAAGCATCACACCACTCTCACATACTTCCACAAGCACTCTACGCATCATTCCACTACTCCACAAGCACTGCACCACCTACTATCGCCCTACTCCCCCGCAATTGCACTACTCCGCTCACTACAAGCACTACTCCACTACTACGCTACTCTACAAGCACTCTGCTACCATACTCACTCTCTACAAGCACTTGCTGCTACTTAATCACTACAACATGCTCCCTACACACTTCTCGCACTTACCACTACTACTACTTACTTCACAAGCAATCACACACACTGCACTCTACAAGTATACTACTTACTACTCACCACTATCCTACAACATTGCTACTACTACTGCACTTCTACAAGCACTTGCTGCCACTTAATACTACTGCTACTCTACAACACTTGTGCACTACTCTGCTACTTCTACAACCTACTTCACTACTACTGCCACTTCTACAAGCACTTGGCTGCCACTTACTACCACTGACTCTACAAGCACTTGCTCCTACTCACTCTACTCCACATACAAGCACTGGCTCTACTACATCGTTACTCTACAAGCACTTGGCTGCCACTTACTACTTACTGCTACTCTACAAGCACTTGCTACTACTACTACACTGCTACTCGCTAACTACTACCACTTGCACTACAAGATGCTGCCACTTACCATACTGATCACTGCATGCTACTACTGCCACTTCTACAAGCACTTGCTGCCACACTACTACTCACTACTACCAAGTACTGCTGCTACTTACTACTGCCTACTTCTACAAGCACTTTGGCTGCAATACTTACATCGCTCTCACATACCCTACTTACTGCACTCATAGCAAGTACTTGCTGCTACTTACTACACTGCCACTTACAACACTCACAAGCCACTCTACAAACTGATGCACTTACCTACTACTGCTACTTCTACAAGTACTTCTGCAATACTTATTACCACTGGCTACTTCTACAAGCACTTGCTGCTACTTCATCACTACTGCTACTTCAGCAACCTACCACTACTGGCTACTCAGCACTGCTACACTCTACTTCTTCTCTACCTCAACACTTATACTGCTACTTACAAGCACTCTGAATACTACTTATTACTACTGCTACTTCTACAAGCACTTGATACTACTTATTACTACTGCTACTTCTACAATCACTTGCTGCTACTTACTACTACTGCTACTTCTACAACTACTTACTACTACTGCTACTTCTACAAGTACTTGCTGCTACTTACTACTACTGCTACTTCTACAAGTACTTACTACTACTGCTACTTCTACGCATCTGCCGCTTACTCACTACACTGCTAATCTCTACAAGCACTTCCTGCTTCACTTACTACTGCTACTTCTACAAGCACTGCTACTGCTTACTACACTGCTACTTCTACAAGCACTTGCTGCCACTCATCACTACTGCCACTCTACCAAGCACGCTTCCACTACACTGTTACTCTACAAGCACTCTACTACTGCCTACTATAACTCGCACTTGCTGCCACTTCACTACTACTGCTACTCTACAAGCACTTCACTTACTACTGCTACTCTCAAGCAACTTGCTACTACACTTCACACTTTGCCTACATCTACTGCTACTCTACAAGCACTGCACTACCTGCTACTCCTACAAGTACTTGCTGCCACTTACCACACTGCTACTCACTACTCTACACACTTGATACTTCTACAACCACTGCTGCCACTTACTACAACTGCCACTTTACTTGCTACTACTACCACTGCCACTTGCTACACTTACACTACTACAAGCACTTGCTACACTGCCACTCTAATTGCACTCACTTATACTACTTGCCACTACAAGCACCTGATACCACTCTTATTACCACTGCCATCAATCACTTGCTGCCACTTACTACCACGCTACTTCTACAACTCACTTACTGCCACTACTACAAGCACTTTGCTGCCACTTATTACTACAACTACTTCTACAAGCACTTGATACACTTCATTACTACTGCTACTTCTACAATCACTTGCTGCCACTTTACTACCTACTGCTACTTCTAACAACTACTTACTACTAATCTGCTACTACAAGCACTGCTGCTACTTACCAACGCTACTTCTACAAGTACTTGCTGCAATTCACACCACTGCTACTTCTACAAGTATTGCTACTACTGTACTTCTACAAGCCATACTTGCGCTACTTACTACTGCTACTTCTACAAGCAATTGCTGCTACTTACTACTACTGCACTCTACAAGCATTTCTGCCACTTGCCACCACTGCTACTCTACAGGCACTTGCTGCTACATACCACCACTGCTACTTCTACAAGCACTTCTACTACTGCTACTCTACAAGTATTTAAGCCACATACTACTACTGCTACTTCTACAAGCACTTGCTGCTACTTACTACTACTGCTACTTCTACAAGTACTTGCTGCTACTTACTACTACTGCTACTTCTACAAGTACTTGCTACTACTGCTACTTCTACAAGTACTTGCTGCTACTTACTACTACTGCTACTTCTACAAGTACTTGCTGCTACTTACTACTACTGCTACTTCTACAAGTACTTGCTGCTACTTACTACTACTGCTACTTCTACAAGTACTTGCTACTACTGCTACTTCTACAAGTACTTGCTGCTACTTACTACATCGCCACTCTACAAGCACTTTGCTGCCACTTACACTTACTGTCACTCTACAAGCACTTGCACCACTGCTCCACTTCCCACAAGCACTTGCTGCCACTTACTACTTCATCACTTCACAAGCACTTGCTGCCACTCATTCACTGCTACTTCTACAAGCACTTGCTACCACTTACACTCCACTGCTACTCTCCCCACAAGCACTTGCACCACTGCCACTCTACAAGCACTTGCTGCCACTCACTTACCACTGCTACTCTACAAGCACTAGCCGCCACTACTACTTCTACAAGTACTTGCTACTACTGCTACTTCTACAAGTACTTGCTGCTACTTATTACTACAGCTACTTCTACAAGCACTTGATACTACTTATTACTACTGCTACTTCTACAAGTACTTACTACTACTGCTACTTCTACAACTACTTACTACTACTGCTACTTCTACAAGTACTTGCTACTACTTACTACTACTGCTACTTCTACAAGTACTTGCTGCTACTTACTACTACTGCTACTTCTACAAGTACTTGCTACTACTGCTACTTCTACAACTACTTACTACTACTGCTACTTCTACAAGCACTACTACTCTTACTACTACTGCTACTCCACAAGCACTGCTGCCACTTACTACCTACTGCCACCTCACAAGCAACTTTGCTACCACTGCCTACTCCCACAAGCACTTGCTAACACTTCACTACTACTGCCACTCCCACAAGCACTTGCTGCCACTTCACTACCACTGCCACTCTACAACCACTCACCACCACTGCCACTCTACAAGCACTTGCTAACTACTTCACTGCACCGCTACTCCCACAAGCACTTTGCTGCCACTCACTCCACTACCGCCACTCTACAAGCACTTCGCTGCCACTTCACTACCACTGCCACTCCCTACAAGCACTGCCAACACTCACTACCTACTGCTACTCCCCACAAGCACTGCTTGCCACTTACCACCACCGCTACTCTACAAGCACTGGCCACTTACTTCACTCACTACTACAAGCACCTGCTACCACTGCTACTCCCTACAAGCACTGGCTGCCACTTCACATCACTGCACTCCCTACAAGCACTTTGGCTGCCACTTCACTCACCACCGCCACTCACAAGCACTTGCTGCCACTTCACCACCTACTGCACTCCCACAAGCACTGCTACCACTGCCACTCCCACAAGCACTCGCTAACACTTTACCACCACTGCCACTCTACAAGCACCTGCTGCCACTTATCACCACTGCCACTCTACAAGCATCTGCTGCCACTTCACATCCACCGCCTACTCTACAAGCACTCTACCACCACTGCCACTCACAAGCACCTGCTGCCACTTCACCTACCACTGCCACTCTACAAGCACCTTGCTGCCACTTCACTACCACTGCCACTCTACAAGCACCTGCTGCCACTTCACCACCACCTGCCACTCCCCACAAGCACCTGGCTACCACTGCCACTCTACAAGCACCTGCTGCCACCCATCCACCACCGCCACTCCCTACAAGCACCCTTGCCTACCACTCACCTACCACTGCCACTCCCACAAGCACCTGGCCACCACCTGCCACTCTACAACCACTTATCCATCCACTGCCTACTCTACAAGCACTTGCTACCACTGCCACTCTACAAGCACCTGCTGCCACTTACTACCACTGCCACTCTACAAGCACTGGCTGCCACTTACACCACTGCCACTCACAAGCACTGCTACTACTGCTACTTCTACAACTACTTACTACTACTGCTACTTCTACAAGTACTTGCTGCTACTTACTACTACTGCTACTTCTACAAGTACTTGCTGCTACTTACTACTACTGCTACTTCTACAACTACAATGAACCAATATTTGTGTCGGCATAAATAACGTCTCTTGCGAATGAGTTGACATAAAATTAAACTTTAAAAATCAGTGAATTAAAGGTTTTGTACAAAAGGTAAATGTGTGGAGACTCTAGCCAGTTAGTTGTCTGGATCACAGTTTGCTCTAATGTTAACACAAATTTATTAATATGAATAGTAATGTTAATAATGATTTGATAATGTTAATTATAATTCACATTTCATTAGATAAATGCAAGCAATGTGTTTTGCTTGCCCATTGTAGGGTTAATAGTGTGTTCACAGAAGCAGCCTTAATCCCTGTGTTATGTAGTGAGTTACACGTCTTTGTTGGAGCCTCACTCATCCAGCTCATCTTGTTTCCTGTCTTAGTATCGCAGGTGACTTACCTCTTCTTTCGGAGTTATCTGAGGAATTTGTGGAGAATTGGCTGTACTGTTGGCTGTATTATTGGCTGTATTGTTGGCTGTATTGACAGAGTACCCAGACGAAGTTTGGGTACTCTGTGAAATCCACCCACCCAGACTATGCAGACGAAGTCTGGATAGTCTGTCAATTCTAGTCTGTCGTCTTAGACTCCTGAACAAAGGTCGAGATAAGCGAATCCGATTTATAAATTAAAAAAAAAAGTGTTTTTGCTCTGAAAATTATTGCAGAGATGTTCTATGATAAAAAAATAAAGAAATCTATTTCCCGGGGAAATGGCCTTCTTGTCGTTACAACCAACAAAAAGAGAATTGTACCTCCTGTTACAAGAAATTAAATGTCAGAACTGTCCCAGAACGTTTACAGTTGCCTGTACCTAATGACGTATTAGAGAACATAGGAAGCATATCATATTTAAAGACCCATTACCTACTTCAACGACCATGGTAAATTCCTGTCCATGAACATAATAAGAAACTAACAACTCTCTTGACGCTCTTAAGTCAAGTGCTTCAGGAAGCAATTTGGACTACGTACTTGCCCTATAATCTGCAGCAGAATTATGATGATATTTTACAACTTTGTTGGTTAAATGGGTAGACTTGGACAAATCGATTTGCTTGTAATATCTCATGACAGGTTATCGTATCTTTTAAAACTTGTAAAGGTAGCAGGTAAATTAGCGGATGGTTATTTCAAGATAATATTTGTCCAGGAGGTTTTGTGTGCGAGGGGCTTGGACTTCCAGCAGGCATGCGTGAGCGTGTTTGATAGGAGTGAATGGAGACAAATGGTTTTTAATACTTGACGTGCTGTTGGAGTGTGAGCAAAGTAACATTTATGAAGGGGTTCAGGGAAACCGGCAGGCCGGACTTGAGTCCTGGAGATGGGAAGTACAGTGCCTGCACTCTGAAGGACGGGTGTTAATGTTGCAGTTTAAAAACTGTAGTGTAAAGCACCCTTCTGGCAAGACAGTGATGGAGTGAATGATGGTGAAAGTTTTTCTTTTTTGGGCCACCCTGCCTTGGTGGGAATCGGCCAGTGTGATAATAATAATAAAAAAAAATTGTCCAGTGTCATTTTTTTTAAAGAATCGTGTCAAATGTCTAGAATATTTAATAACCCTAGACGGCTTTATGACACACGAGTCCAAACTGTCTGTTGTTCAATATTTCCTTGACCTACATCTGAAGAATCATTGGTAATTTTTCCACCATCATTGCTCCATTAACTCATTTTTTTGGATCAAGAAAGAACATCTGCGTTACTCAAAAGTAAGTTAATTTTAGCCTCTGTTCTTAAATTCTCTGATGTCACGACACAGTTTACAGTAACCACTGACGTCAGTATGGTTGACTCTTGTGTTGTTTTGCCGCAAGAGTCTAATGAGAAGCAACAGCTAGTGGTTTATGCAGGAAGAGTTCTTACAGAAGCTACGAATATTTACACAGCTGCTGAATTTGAGATTTCACTATCGCTTGAGATTTAGGTCATTTACTCTACACAAAACAGTGATGAATCAGAAACTTGAGCAACAGTTAAGAACATTTACTGTAGATACATTTTCCCAACAAGTGAGTTTATCAATATAGTCAAGTCCATCAAGACTGTCCTCATCGTCTCAAGGTTGAAGGTCTCATTACCATAAACTCTTTTATACTTCTTCAACCTTTTCCCTCTTTGCTGATTTAATATACCAAATGAATGTTGAAAATTTTCTACACTAAAGATGCTCAACTGTTGCACTATGTCTTATTCATTTATCAGTCGATTTTCTAGAAAAAAAATCAATATTTTGGGTAACGGACCAAATGCCTTTTCACTTACATAATGTTTTTGTTTGCAGTATCAACACGTTTATCATCACACACTCTTTCATCTCCCTATAATCCCGTTTGGGAGGGGAACTTTTACCTCTGCGCTCCGCCTTCATCTATGGTCCCCCACGATGGCCTCAAATCGTGTGAAGATCAAACCCAACAGTGGGACAGTAAAAGTCTCAACCAAACTAGCACTTGCGACTGCCATTAAGAGTAGCTTGTAGGTCAAGTTTAAGTCGTCTGCAACGACAATATCGAGACTGAAAAACTGATCACTACTACTGTAAAGTCTTACTGAACGGGGATTCCAAGGCATGTCTTCTCCAGCCCTGAGGACCAAAAGGACTGTATTCCTCAAACGGCTTGACATGCTGATTATTACTCAACCCATCGAGGAATTCAGGACTTCAATAGAAGTTCAGAATTCCTGGGCTATTGTGGAACACATCATCAAAATTTTTAATGCTTCTTCATTGTTGAAGATCAGTACTCAGTGGTCAGTCGTCACGTGAGGTCACAGACCCTGAGCTGCCTTGGGGATTAGTGTGGACGGTTACAAAGCATGGCTTGCTTCTGCAGTGTTTTAAAAATTGAGGTTGGAGAGTTGAAGGAGGAGGTCTTGCTTCTCCAGGAGGAGATTAGGAGGCTGAAGGTCCACCTCAATGGGTCTGGGAGAGAGTGTGAGGTGGCTGGAGTTGTGGGGAATGAGGCTTCTAGCAGCGAGGTGCAGTCTGTCTCTCGCTGTGAGGAGGCTGTAGTTGGGGAGGCAGCAACGGCTACCAGCAGTGAGGTGCAGCCCAGCACCTGCTACAAGTGGCGAGTAGTTCACAGTAATGGAAGGCGCATCAGAGTAAGGAAAGTTAAGAGTGAAGATCTGAAGGTAGGAAATCGCTTCTCTGTTCTTCAGGATGAATGTACTTCAGTGGCCAGTGAAGGTAAGGGTACTACTGCCCCTGCTAATGGAGGTAAGCGCATTCTTGTGGTTGGTGACTCTCAGGTAAGATACATTGACCGTGCTTTTTGTAATAGGAATAAGAAGATGAGAGATAGAGTGTGCTTCCCTGGAGCTGGTGTTGGGGACATTGTCAACAGGCTGGATAATATCATGTCAGGTAATGGGAGCAAGCCCATTATCTGTCTCAGTGCTGGTGGAAATGATATTGGGAAGGGTAGGAGAGAAGAGCTGCTAGATAAGTACAGGTCAGCTATAGATTTCATTAAGTCTAAGGGAGGGATCCCAATCATATGTAGCATCTTGCCTAGAAGGGGAGTAGGAAATGAATGGTTGTCTAGGGCAATTGGTGTAAATTGCTGGCTAGACAGATACTGCAAGGAACTTGCAATCCCATTCATTGACAACTGGAACAACTTTTATGGCAAACATGATATGTATGCAAGGGATGGGGTACATCTCTCTGGGGCTGGGGTGGTAGCACTTGCAGACTCGATTGAGAAGGCCATTGGTGAAATGCCTATGATTTTAAACTGATGGAAGATAGAGGTATGGGTGTGTGTGGGAAACAAGCAGGTTGCAACACTTGGGTTGGAAACAGTAAATGTATAAAAGGCATTCAGCATGAAGTTATAAATAAAGACAATAGATCAGGTCAGCAAACAAAGGGGGACAGCAGAGGGCAGCAAGGGACTAGCTCCCTTAAGGTTTACTATACTAATAGCAGGAGTGTAAGAAATAAGATAGATGAGCTAAGATTAATTGCAAGTGCAGGAGACATAGATATTATTGCTATAACAGAGACCTGGCTCAATCTGAAAGATAGAGAGATGCCCTCTGAATGTCACATACAAGGCTATAAATTATTCCACACTGACAGGGTCAACAGGAAAGGTGGTGGAGTAGCGATGTATGTCCGAGACAATTTAAATTGTTGTGTTAGACAAGATATTAAATTAGAAGCGTCAGCCACTGAATCTGTTTGGTTACAGCTTCTCGAGGGCCGAGAAAAACTAATTTTGGGTGTGATTTACAGGGCCCCAAATCTTGATAGGGAGTGCAGTAAACTTCTATGGGACGAAATTCGTAAGGCATCTACATACGAAAATGTTGTGCTAATGGGAGATTTCAACTATAGACAGATTGACTGGAGCAATTTGACAGGAAATTTAGAGTCAGGTGACTTTCTTGATACGATCCAGGATTGTTTTTTAAAACAGTTTGTGACAGAGCCAACTAGGGGAAATAACCTCCTTGACTTGGTTCTTGCCAGTAGGGAAACACTAATTAATAATCTTGAGGTTAATGATGAGCTTGGGGAAAGTGATCACAAATCACTCAGTTTTAATATATCATGGAATTCCCCTAATAATGGCAATCAAGTCTCCGTCCCTGACTTTCGCTTGGCTGATTTCATAGGACTGAAAAATTACTTAGGTGGGCTGAACTGGAATGACCTGACTAAGGGTCAGGTAGGTGGTGATGGTTGCCGATATGATGCTTTCCAGGGCATAGTTCTAGCTGCTCAGTCAAATTATGTTCCAAATAGGGAAATCAGATCAAACAAAAATGATCCTAAATGGATGAACAATAGATTAAAATATCTGATTGGTCAAAAGAGAGGCATATATAGGCAAATCAAAAGAGGAGAGGGGCAATTGAGAAATCGATATATTCAGTTAAAGAGAGAAATAAAAAAGGGAATTAGAAAAGCAAAAAGAGATTATGAGGTTAAAGTTGCAAGAGAATCGAAGACTAACCCAAAAGGATTCTTTCAGGTATACAGAAGTAAGATCAGGGACAAGATAGGCCCACTCAAAAGTTCCTCGGGTCAGCTCACTGACAGTGATAAGGAAATGTGTAGAATTTTTAACACATACTTCCTCTCAGTTTTTACACAGGAGGATACCAGCGATATTCCAGTAATGATAAATTATGTAGAACAGGACGATAATAAACTGTGTACTATTAGGGTCACAAGTGACATGGTCCTTAGGCAAATAGATAAATTAAAACCTAACAAATCCCCAGGCCCTGATGAACTGTATGCAAGGGTTCTAAAGGAATGTAAAGAGGAGCTTAGCACACCTTTGGCTAATCTTTTCAACATATCACTACAAACTGGCATGGTGCCAGATAAGTGGAAAATGGCAAATGTGATACCTATTTTCAAAACAGGTGACAGGTCCTTAGCTTCGAACTATAGACCAATAAGCCTAACCTCCATAGTGGGAAAATTTATGGAATCAATAATTGCCGAGGCAGTTCGTAGCCACCTTGAAAAGCATAAATTAATCAACGAATCTCAGCATGGTTTTACAAAGGGGCGTTCCTGCCTTACGAATTTATTAACTTTTTTCACTAAGGTATTTGAGGAGGTAGATCATGGTAATGAATATGATATTGTGTATATGGACTTCAGTAAGGCTTTTGACAGGGTCCCACATCAGAGACTATTGAGGAAAATTAAAGCACATGGAATAGGAGGAGAAATTTTTTCCTGGATAGAGGCATGGTTGACAAATAGGCAGCAGAGAGTTTGCATAAATGGGGAGAAATCAGAGTGGGGAAGTGTCACGAGCGGTGTTCCACAGGGGTCAGTGTTGGGCCCCCTGCTGTTCACAATCTACATAAACGACATAGATGAGGGCATAAAGAGCGACATCGGCAAGTTTGCCGATGACACCAAAATAGGCCGTCGAATTCATTCTGACGAGGACATTCGAGCACTCCAGGAAGATTTGAATAGACTGATGCAGTGGTCGGAGAAGTGGCAGATGCAGTTTAATATAGACAAATGCAAAGTTCTAAATGTTGGACAGGACAATAACCATGCCACATATAAACTAAATAATGTAGATCTTAATATTACGGATTGTGAAAAAGATTTAGGAGTTCTGGTTAGCAGTAATCTGAAACCAAGACAACAGTGCATAAGTGTTCGCAATAAAGCTAATAGAATCCTTGGCTTCATATCAAGAAGCATAAATAATAGGAGTCCTCAGGTTGTTCTTCAACTCTATACATCCTTGGTTAGGCCTCATTTAGATTATGCTGCACAGTTTTGGTCACCTTATTACAGAATGGATATAAATTCTCTGGAAAATGTACAAAGGAGGATGACAAAGTTGATCCCATGTATCAGAAACCTTCCCTATGAGGATAGACTAAGGGCCCTGAATCTGCACTCTCTAGAAAGACGTAGAATTAGGGGGGATATGATTGAGGTGTATAAATGGAAGACAGGAATAAATAAAGGGGATGTAAATAGTGTGCTGAAAATATCTAGCCTAGACAGGACTCGCAGCAATGGTTTTAAGTTGGAAAAATTCAGATTCAGGAAGGATATAGGAAAGTACTGGTTTGGTAATAGAGTTGTGGATGAGTGGAACAAACTCCCAAGTACCGTTATAGAGGCCAGAACGTTGTGTAGCTTTAAAAATAGGTTGGATAAATACATGAGTGGATGTGGGTGGGTGTGAGTTAGACCTGATAGCTTGTGCTACCAGGTCGGTTGCCGTGTTCCTCCCTTAAGTCAATGTGACCTGACCTGACTAGGTTGGGTGCATTGGCTTAAGCCGGTAGGAGACTTGGACCTGCCTCGCATGGGCCAGTAAGCCTTCTGCAGTGTTCCTTCGTTCTTATGTTCTTATGTTCTTATTACTGATGTGAACATGGCTACCCAAGCGTTTCCTGTCGGTGTGGACATCTACTGCTACATCAAGGCAAGCTACATCGAAGCCGAATGATATCAACATATCACGCAATGCTGGAACTGCTACTCTGACCTGCACACTACCAAGGACTGCACTATCAAAGACAAAAAAATTCTTCTCCTCCTGTGGATGTGAAGAACACGACTTCAAGTCCTGCTCCACTACAGTTCCACCTAAATGCCTGAATTGCAAGAGCGGCCACCACGCTGCCAGGTGCCCTGCGAGACGAGAAATCCTCAAGAAAAATCAAGTAGACCAAAAGAATATATCCATTAAGTCTCCAACATTCGCTGCCATCAAAAAAATTAAAGCAGATGCCGCCAAGATCCTCAGTGCCACTCTGCCCCCGCCCTCCACCAACAACATACTCCCTGAACATCAAAATGGTATACAATACCGACAGGTTGTTAGGTAAGACACATATGCAACAGTTAGACAACTTTATTCCGAAACGTTTCGCCTACACAGTAGGCTTCTTCAGTCGAATACAGAAAGTAGGCAGGAACAGTAGAGATGTGAAGACGATGTAATCAGTCCATCACCCTTGAAGTCGTAGAATTTGAGGTTGTCAGTCCCTCGGCCTGCCTACTTTCTGTATTCGACTGAAGAAGCCTACTGTGTAGGCGAAACGTTTCGGAATAAAGTTGTCTAACTGTTGCATATGTGTCTTACCTAACAACATACTCCCTCCACTGCCAGTAGTTGCTCCTACTAAAGTCTATTACTATATGATGTATACCCATATGCACAATATGATTTCAACAGGAACCTTCAACTGCACCATCAATGAACTCATCAGACTTAACAACATGTCAAGCTTCATCTTCCCTGATTCTCCACCACAGAGCAAACATACTTAAGGTTACGTCAGAGAACATCAACCTCGCAGCTCCTACAGATGTGATTCCACCAGAGCGCGGTACTCACTAGGAACCAACTCCAGCCAGTGACGAGATTCCCACAACTCTCACCACTGACGTGTCACCTACGACCTTCACTACCAGTGCCTCTGACCCGCCACCAACCTCACTTCAACTCTGCCAACCTGCTGAAGCAACAGGAGTATCCAAGGAAGACGTTTTCAGCAGTCCGGACTACGTAAGCTGACCAAGTGTAGAGCTCTACACAGCTGCCCAGTATGATACTGCAATGTACTGCAAAGAACTACATGCACGACTACATGACGGGACTGTCAAGTTCACTACCAACTACGAAGATCCATACACACTTCAAGAACTGCTGAAAGACACCGAAAAAAAAAACACTCAGAAAGGTCCAGATCAACTACGTCTCAAAAACGAAATTCAAATCCATCAAAAATAGCTTCCTTTCTTACAAGCCATAACTTCGTCGACCATTCAATATGAAGTTAAGCGTCCTCAGTGCTCGGGCTGCTGCCCAAAGCTGGGCTGTGATTCCGAAGAGATCCTGTAGTGTTTGCTGGCTCTGCTGCTCGTGACATCGGCCACTATCACGAAGAGATACTCGTACCTCTAGCCGAGACACTCCCGCGACAGGGAGCCAAAACCTGTCACCATCTAGAAAAGACCCGGACCGGGACAGTACTGGCAAATCTAAGAAGAAGAACATTGCTCACTGAGGAAACAGAGAGGACCCAACGTCGAGACTCAAGCTGATCAGCTGCAATCTGGTTCCTGACTGGAGAAGACATCAACCTCCGGGCTAAATTACCCATGCTGAGTTGAAAGACTAATGAATCCAGATGGAGCCGCACGTAGCTTGTGACTCCATGGGCCTTAGTAATGACAACATTAGTCGATCCGTGAAATACAAAGCGCAACACAACAAGGTAAAGACCGCATTATCAGACAGGATACAATGAAATTTTTCTTGCCTAAGCTGACAAAAGATATCTCAGAGCAGGTGAAGAAATGCACCGTATGTGATGCTGTATCTTCATCATAATGCAATGTAAGCTGTTGTAACCAGATTATTCAGTACCTTACCATAAAGGACCTGTGGATCCCACAACTCATTTTAATGATCTGTTGACGAATTTCATTCTCTCTCTCTCTCTCTCTCTCTCTCTCTCTCTCTCTCTCTCTCTCTCTCTCTCTCTCTCTCTCTCTCTCTTTCACTCAGAGAAACGCACTGAACACTTGTGATTATCAGCGACTAATGGTTTACAAGAACACGCTCCCATCCCAGACAAAACTTCAAAATTGTTACTAATGCATTCCACGAGAGGATACTTCATCGTCACACTTGTCTTCCACGCTTCCTGTATGACACAGGTTCTGAATTCCACAACCGGTGACACAATATCACACCTCGACTTCATTAATATGCACAAGCGATAATGTTTTATATGGTTTGAGAGCAGCATCTCAGATAGCAGATTTAAACCATAAAGTTCTGTGTTTTTTGAGATAATTTTCTTCCTGATATTCAGAGTTCACTGAATATCAATAGGAGAGACACCTCACTTTTCATTGTACAGTTACGAAATTCCTCAAGGAATTTCGTTTCCTCCACAAGTTACGTATGATCCTGATGATCTACGGATGAGTAGGATGTGAAATTCCCAACTTATTGTGCAGAGAGTTGTGGAAGTCTCAAAAAACAAATGATAGCATCACTAATGTTCACAGTACCTCTGCCCCCCCCCCCCAAAAAAAAAAATTAATGAATTATTAGTATTGTAAAGTAATGTTACATAACTGTACACAAAAGTCAGGAAAGCACAAATTACTTCCTATATTATCTATACCGTGTCAATAGAAAACTTATGGAAATTATTATTGCTATCAGCAATAATAAAGAGGTGTAATAAGATAATGGAAACTGTCGTTAAGGTTCAAGCAGAACATTACTAGTGGAAGGAGAAATAAATATTAATAATCAGATGACAGACGTTTATTGCAATCCTGAGCTTTATTCTGACATGATATTACTGGCTATCCTACACCAGACTCTTAACATTCTGCTCCAGCTTCACAATACACGTGTGTGACGTAAATCTTACTCCAGAGTATTCTGAGAATGCAAAGAGCATCTTCACCTAACTGGGCAGTGACGTTCACATATTTTACAAAGTTAGACGTAGAATTAACAGTGATAACACCCTCAGTATATATCACACAATCTAGTGGTCTAAGGCGTCATGCGTCTTCGCTCACCATGAGATAAGATAAAATTTCGTTCGGACTTTTAACCCCGGAGGGTTAGCCACCCAGGATAACCCAAGACAGTCAGTGCGTCATCGAGGACTGTCTAACTTATTTCCATTGGGGTCCTTAATCTTGTCCCCCAGGATGCGACCCACACCAGTCGACTAACACCCAGGTACCTATTTGCTGCTAGGTGAACAGGACAACAGGTGTAAGGAAACGTGTCGAAATGTTTCCACCCGCCGGGAATCGAACCCGGGCCCTCCGTGTGTGAAGCGGGAGCTTTAGCCACCAGGCCACCGGGCCACCTCCAGGCCACCGGGCCACAGATGGGCCAAAGGAGCATGGGTTCGGCTCTTGGCTAGTGCAGTGTTGTTATTGATCAATATCACTCGTTCCGTGGGTACAATAATATAATATAATACATATATATATATATATATATATATATATATATATATATATATATATATATATATATATATATATATATATATATATATATATATATATATATATACATGTGTGTACTCACCTATTTGTACTCACCTATTTGTGGTTGCAGGGGTCGAGTCCTAGCTCCTGGCCCCGCCTCTTCACCGGTTGCTACTAGGCCCTCTCTCTCCCCGCTCCATGAGCTTTATCAAACCTCGTCTTAAAACTGTGTATGGTTCCTGCCTCCACTACGTCATTTTCTAGGCTATTCCACTGCCTTACAACTCTATGACTGAAGAAATACTTCCTACTATCTCTCTGACTCATTTGTGTCTTCAACTTCCAATTGTGGCCTCTTGTTTCTGTGTCCCCTCCCTGGAACATCCTGTCCTTGTCCACCTTGTCTATTCCACGCAGTATTTTATATGTCGTTATCATGTCTCCCCTGACCCTCCTGTCCTCCAGTGTCCTCAGGCCGATTTCCCTTAATCTTTCTTCATAGGACATTCCCCTTAGCTCTGGAACTAACCTTGTCGCAAACCTTTGTACTTTCTCTAGTTTCTTGACGTGCTTTATCAAGTGGGGGTTCCAAACAGGTGCTGCATACTCCAGTATGGGCCTGACATACACGGTGTACAGTGTCTTGAATGATTCCTTACTAAGGTATCGGAATGCTGTTCTCAGGTTTGCCAGGCGCCAATATGCTGCAGCAGTTATCTGATTGATGTGTGCTTCCGGAGACATGCTCGGTGTTATACTCACCCCAAGATCTTTCTCCTTGAGTGAGGTTTGCAGTCTTTGGCCACCTAGCCTATACTCTGTCTGTGGTCTTCTGTGCCCTTCCCCTATCTTCATGACTTTGCATTTGGCAGGATTAAATTCGAGAAGCCATTTGCTGGACCAGGTGTCCAGTCTGTCCAGGTCTCTTTGAAGTCCTGCCTTGTCCTCA
This sequence comes from Cherax quadricarinatus, assembly GCF_038502225.1. Lineage (NCBI taxonomy): Eukaryota > Metazoa > Arthropoda > Malacostraca > Decapoda > Parastacidae > Cherax > Cherax quadricarinatus. The sequence goes on along the minus strand of NC_091336.1, from coordinate 30,209,123 downwards.
TCAGATTTAATTCTCCTCATTAACTTCACATCATCTGCAAACAGGGACACTTCTGAGTCTAACCCTTCCGTCATGTCGTTCACATATACCAAAAATAGCAGTGGTCCTAGGACCGACCCCTGTGGGACCCCGCTCGTCACAGGTGCCCACTGTGATACATCATTACGTACCATGACTCGTTGTTGCCTCCCTGTCAGGTATTCTCTGATCCATTGCAGTGCCCTTCCTGTTATATGCTCCTGATGCTCTAGCTTCTGCACTAATCTCTTGTGAGGAACTGTGTCAAAGGCCTTCTTGCAGTCCAAGAAGATGCAATCAACCCACCCCTCTCTCTCTTGTCTTACTTCTGTTATTTTATCATAAAACTCCAGAAGGTTTGTGACACAGGATTTGCCTTCCGTGAATCCGTGCTGGTTGGCATTTATACTCCTGTTCCGTTCCAGGTGCTCCACCACTCTCCTCCTGATAATCTTCTCCATAATTTTGCATACTATACACGTCAATGACACAGGTCTATAGTTTAGTGCCTCTTTTCTGTCTCCTTTTTTAAAAATGGGAACTACATTTGCCGTCTTCCATACCTCAGGTAGTTGCCCAGTTTCCAGGGATGTGTTGAAGATTGTGGTAAGTGGCACGCACAACATATGTGCTCCCTCTCTAAGGACCCACGGGGAGATGTTGTCCTGTCCCATTGCCTTTGAGGTATCGATGTCCCTTAGCAGTTTCTTCACCTCCTCCTCATCTGTATGTATGTCGTCCAACACTTGTTGGTGTATTCCTTGCTGGTGTTCCCATCTGGTCTGTCCCCCCAGAGTCCTTCCTGTCTCTACTGTAAATACTTCCTTAAATCTCGTGTTGAGCTCCTCACATACCTCTTGATCGTTTCTTGTGAGTTCTCCACCTTCTTTCCTCAGCCTTATCACCTGGTCCTTGACTGTTGTCTTCCTCCTAATGTGGCTATACAGCAGTTTCGGGTCAGATTTGACTTTCGATGCTATGTCGTTTTCATACTGTCGCTGGGCCTCCCTCCTTATCTGTGCATACTCGTTTCTGGCTCTTCTACTAATCTCCTTGTTTTCCTGGGTCCTATGCCTCCTGTAACTTTTCCATTCTCTGTTGCACTTAGTTTTTGCCTCCCTACACCTTCGGGTAAACCAAGGACTCGTTTTGGTCTTCCTATTATTTCTGTTTCCCTTGGGAACAAAACTTTCCTCTGCCTCCTTGCACTTTGTTGCCACATATTCCATCATCTCGTTTACTGATTTACCTACCATTTCTCTGTCCCACTGAACCTCCTGCAGGAAGTTTCTCATACCTGTGTAGTCCCCCCTTTTATAGTTTGGCCTGTCCCCTTCAGTTCCTGTTACCTTCTCCACTTGTAACTCTACTATATAGTCAAAACTCAGAACCACATGATCGCTAGCTCCAAGGGGCCTCTCGTAAGTGATGTCCTCAATGTCTGAACTGCTCAGGGTGAACACAAGATCCAGTCTTGCTGGCTCATACTCCCCTCTCTCTCTGGTTGTGTCCCTGACATGTTGATGCATGAGGTTTTCAAGTACCACATCCATCATCTTGGCTCTCCATGTTTCGGGACCCCCATGTGGCTCCAGGTTTTCCCAGTCGATCTCCCTGTGGTTGAAATCGCCCATTACCAGTAACTTTGCTCTGCTCGAGTGAGCTCTTCTTGCCACCTCAGCCAGTGTGTTCACCATCACCCTGTTGTTTTCTTCGTACTCCTCTCTTGGCCTCCTGCAGTTCTGTGGTGGGTTATACATCACTCCAATGACTACTTTATGTTCTCCGGACTGAATTGTACCTACAATGTAGTCTCTTTCTCCAATCATGTCCATGCCTTCCATTTCCTTAAATCCCCATCGGTGTTTTATGAGCAGTGCAACCCCTCCTCCCCCTCTACTCCTTCTATCTTTCCTTAGGATCTGATATACTGTTGGGAAGACTGTGTCTGTTATTGTCTCAGCGAGTTTTGTTTCTGTGACTGCTATGATGTGTGTGTGTGTGTGTGTGTGTGTGTGTGTGTGTGTGTGTGTGTGTGTGTGTGTGTGTGTGTGTGTGTGTGTGTGTGTGTGTGTGTGTGTGCGTGTGTGTGTGTGTGTGTGTGTGTGTGTGTGTGTGTGTGTGTGTGTGTGTGCGTGCGTGTGTGTGTGTGTGTGTGTGTGTGTGTGTGTGTGTGTGTGTGTGTGTGTACTCACCTAGTTGTACTCACCTAGTTGAGGTTGCAGGGGTCGAGTCCAAGCTCCTGGCCCCGCCTCTTCACTGGTCGCTACTAGGTCACTCTCCCTGAACCATGAGCTTTATCGTACCTCTGCTTAAAGCTATGTATGGATCCTGCCTCCACTACATCGCTTCCCAAACTATTCCACTTCCTGACTACTCTGTGGATGAAGAAATACTTCCTAACATCCCTTTGATTCATCTGTGTCTTCAGCTTCCAACTGTGTCCCCGTGTTGCTATGTCCAGTCTCTGGAACATCCTGTCTTTGTCCACCTTGTCAATTCCTCTCAGTATTTTGTAAGTCGTTATCATGTCCCCCCTATCTCTCCTGTCCTCCAGTGTCGTCAGGTTGATTTCCCTTAACCTCTCCTCATAGGACATACCTCTTAGCTCTGGGACTAGACTTGTTGCAAACCTTTGCACTTTCTCTAGTTTCTTTACATGCTTGGCTAGGTGTGGGTTCCAAACTGGTGCCGCATACTCCAATATGGGCCTAACGTACACGGTGTACAGGGTCCTGAACGATTCCTTATTAAGATGTCGGAATGCTGTTCTGAGGTTTGCTAGGCGCCCATATGCTGCAGCAGTTATTTGGTTGATGTGCGCTTCAGGAGATGTGCCTGGTGTTATACTCACCCCAAGATCTTTTTCCTTGAGTGATGTTTGTAGTCTCTGGCCCCCTAGACTGTACTCCGTCTGCGGTCTTCTTTGCCCTTCCCCAATCCTCATGACTGTGTGTGTGTGTGTGTGTGTGTGTGTGTGTGTGTGTGTCTTCAGTCTTGTGTGTATTCTCTTAGTCTTTACACCAGATATAATTCAACAATTCAGGCTTCCTCCAATATAAAGTACCAACCAACCCCATTCCCCTAGTTTCTTGCGGCTCTGAACAACACTTTTCCATATACATATCACTCAGGAGGTTCATTCAAACTCTTCAAATAAAAGAAAGTCTCAGTTATTGTGAAATTAAATGGTATAAAATACCGACACAATGGAAACATAAACATATGCAGTTTAATGTGATCCTTTATTGGCAACGTTTTGCCCACACAGTGGGCTTTTTCAAGTCACAAACAGATCTACCTGGGGTGGAAGGTACGTGAGTATTTATAGTCAGGTTCAGAATGTTGAGGTCAGGTGGAGAATGCTGCATCTGATGTTGTACCGAGTCTAAAATCTTGGGTAGCTTGGAAGGGAGATTGGATAAGTTGTGAGTAGACCTTCTGCAGTGTTCTATGTTCTTATGTGGGATAGCGATGAAGAAGTTTCTTGGCGAGTGGTTCAGCTATGTTATAGAAGCCATTGTTCTGGTTGAAAGTTGAAAGTCTATCGAAAACCCACCAACCAAAACGATCTTCTCCACTTCTACTCTCACCACGACACCAAAACTAAACGTGGTGTAATTTTAGGCTTCTTCCTTCGCGCACTCAGAATCTGCAGCAATGAGTTCCTTGAGGAAGAATGCACTATAATTGAACAAGTATTTTCTAAACTCCACTATCCTCGTCACTTCATCAGAGACTGCAGACGGCGGGCATTAAACATCTTCAACACACCCAGAGAAGAGATACATAGTCCTTCCCACCAACTCCATTGCCAAACATGTTTCCAACATCTTTGCCAAAACATCATTCCAAGTATCTACCTCCACAACCACGACCATCAAGGACATCACCAGTAGTAGACAGGACAAGCTTCCATCCTCTGCAGGGGTATACATAATCCCTTGTGATGAATGGTTTTGAAAAACCGACAAGTGTCTCAATCATAATCCCTTGTAATGACTGCAACAAATTATACGTGGGCGAAACATCAAGAGACCTCCAAACACGTATTTCAGAACACCAATACGCAAGCAGGACTGACGATACAAGGAATGCCTGTGTACAACATCGCAATTCACACAACCATTTAATTAACTACAGAAACTCAAGACTAATCGCCACAGAAGACAACACTCAATACCGAAGAATCCTGGAATCATCGCTTATCTCTATAACCAACAATTTCAACCAGAACAATGGCTTCTATAACATAGCTGAACCACTCGCCAAGAAACTTCTTCATCGCTATCCCACATAAGAACATAGAACACTGCAGAAGGTCTGCTCACAACTTATCCAATCTCCCTTCCAAGCTACCCAAGATTTTAGACTCTATAACCCCACTCGGTACATCATCAGATGCAGCATTCTCCACCTGACCTCAACATTCTGAACCTGACTATAAATACTCACGTACCTTCCACCCCAGGTAGATCTGTTTGTGACTTGGAAAAGCCCACAGTGTGGGCGAAACGTTGTCAATAAAGGATCAAATTAAACTGCATATGTGCTTATGCTTCCTCTCAGTTATTGTACAAATATCTATTTCCCTCAAATGCAATAATCCATCTAGTTTCTACTCCTTCAATATTTTTCATAATAAATATTGAAAAAAAAATTCTCTCTTTTTCTTGTTCATCCCCGTCCCTCTCCTATATTATATCCGCTACTTACAATATCTCCCAGTGTCCCACAATTGCTGGAACTAATGTTAGCCAATAATCCCATCCCATTCTGCAGACTGCTGCCATCCCAAAAATTCATCTTGTCATTTCAGCCATAGAAGTGGTCCAGCTGTCAGCTAATTGTACTGAAAGATTTTTACATTGTGTATTCAGTCAGAGATAACGACTCATTCCCTATTCCCCTCCATGGTAAAATACCGCATATCACAGGTAGGGACATAGTCAGCCAACATGGGGCCCAGGATAAGGCACACTGTAGTGGCTAACGCCTCCCTCCCCCTCCCTTCCTCTTCCTTCCCCCTTCCTTCCCCGTTCCTTCCCCCTTCCTTTCCCCTTCCTTTTCCCATCTAATGAAAATGCAGAAAGTGAGTCAATTATATGATGTGAGCAGCGTCGTTAAATCATTAAAAAGTCACAATTTTGGTGGGATATTACAACAAACTTAAGAGTTGCTGATCACATAAGCTAAATTATAACATTTTAAATCCAGAGATGTATAGTACATCGTAAATGACAAATAATCCATAAAGAGTGTATTTAACCGTGTCGCAAAAATATACATAGACACGCACATGCACATGTGTGGCATATATATATATATATATATATATATATATATATATATATATATATATATATATATATATATATATATATATATATATATATATATATATATATATATATATATATATATATATATATATATATATATATATATATATATATATATATATATATATATACATACATACATCTGGGTTTTTCTCCTTTTTCTAAATAGCTCTTGTTCTTCTTTATTTCTTCTATTGTCCATGGGGAAGTGGAAAAGAATCTTTCCTCCGTAAGCCATGCGTGTCGTATGAGGCGACTAAAATGCCGGGAGCGATGGGCTAGTAACCCCTTCTCCTGTAAACATTTAAAAAAGAGAAGAAGAAAAACTTTATAAAACTGGGATGCTTGAATGTGCTTAGATGCAGTGCGGATGACAAGAAACAGACGATTATTGATGTTATGAATGAAAAAAGTTGGATGTCCTGGCTCTAAGCAAAACAAAACTGAAGGGGGTAGGCGAGTTTCGGTGGGGGGAAATAAATGGGACTAAATCTAGAGTATCTGAGAGAGTTAGAGCTAAGGAAGGTGTAGCAATAATGTTCAAGGATCAGTTATGGAAGGAGAAAAGAGAATATGAATATGTAAAATCGTGGATTATGTGGATTAAAGTAAAGGTTGGATGCAAAAAGTGGGTCATAATAAGCATGTATGCACCTGGAGAAGAGAGGAATGTAGAGGAGAGAGAGAGATTTTGGGAGATGTTAAGTGAATGTATGGGAACCTTTGAACCAAGTGAGAGAGTAATTGTGGTAGGGGACCTGAATGCTAAAGTAGGAGAAACTTTTAGAGAGGGTGTGGTAGGTAAGTTTGGGGTGCCAGGTGTAAATGATAATGGGAGCCCTTTGACTGAACTTTGTATAGAAAGGGGTTTAGTTATTGGTAATACATATTTTAAGAAAAAGAGGATAAATAAGTATACAAGATATGATGTAGGGCTAAATGACAGTAGTTTCTTGGATTATGTATTGGTAGATAAAAGACTGTTGAGTAGACGTCAGGATGTACATGTTTATAGAGGGGCCACAGATACATAAGATCACTTTTTAGTTGTAGCTACACTGAGAGTAAAAGGTAGATGGGATACAAGGAGAATAGAAGCATCAGGGAAGAGAGAGGTGAAGGTTTATAAACTAAAAGAGAAGGCAGTTAGGGTAAGATATAAACAACTATTGGAGGATAGATGGGCTAATGAGAGCATAGGCAATGGGGTCGAAGATGTATGGGGATAGGTTTAAAAATGTTGTGTTGGAGTGTTCAGCAGAAGTTTGTGGTTACAGGAAAGTGGGTGCGGGAGGGAAGAGGAGCAATTGGTGGAATGATGATGTAAAGAGAGTAGTAAGGGACAAAAAGTTAGAATATGAGAAGTTTTTACGAAGTAGAAGTGATGCAAGGAGGGAAGAGTATATGGAGAAAAAGAGAGAGGTTAAGAGAGTGGTAAAGCAATGTAAAAAGAGAGCAAATGAGAGAGTGGGTTAGATGTTATCAACAAATTTTGTTGAAAAAAAGAAAAAGTTTTTGAGTGAGATTAACAAGTTAAGGAAGCCTAGAGAACAAATGATTTGTCAGTTAAAAATAGGAGAGGAGAGTTATTAAATGGAGAGTTAGAGGTACTGGGAAGATGGAGGGAATATTTTGAGGAATTGTTAAATGATGAAGATAAGGAAGCTGTGATTTCGTGTATAGGGCAAGGAGGAATAACATCTTGTAGGAGTGAGGAAGAGCCAGTTGTGAGTGTGGGGGAAGTTCGTGAGGCAGTAGGTAAAATGAAAGGGGGTAAGGCAGCTGGGATTGAGGGTAAGGTACCTAGGGATTGGCAGAGAGCATGCATAGTTCCTTTGTATAAAGGCAAAGGGGACAAAAGAGAGTGAAAAAATTATAGGGGGATAAGTCTGTTGAGTATACCTTGTAAAGTATTTGGTAGAGTTATTATTGAAAAAATTAAGAGTAAGGCGGAAAATAGGATAGCAGATGAACAAGGAGGCTTTAGGAAAGGTAGGGGGTGTGTGGACCAAGTGTTTACAGTGAAACATATAAGCGAACAGTATTTAGATAAGGCTAAAGAGGTTTTTGTGGCATTTATGGATTTGGAAAAGGCATATGACAGGGTGGATAGGGGGGCAATGTGGCAGATGTTGCAGGTGTATGGTGTAGGAGGTAGGTTACTGAAAGCAGTGAAGAGTTTTTACGAGGATAGTTAGGCTCAAGTTAGAATATGTAGGAAAGAGGGAGATTATTTCCCAGTAAAAGTAAGCCTTAGACAAGGATGTGTGATGTCACCAAGGGTGTTCAATATATTTATAGATGAGGTTGTAAGAGAAGTAAATGCGAGGGTCTTGGCAAGATGCGTGGAGTTAAAAGATAAAGAATCACACATAAAGTGGGAGTTGTCACAGTTGCTCTTTGCTGATGACACTGTGCTCTTGGGAGATTCTGAAGAGAAGTTGTTGAGGTTGGTGGATGAATTTGGTAGGGTACGTAAAAGAAGAGATTTAAAAGTGAATACAGGAAAGATTAAGGTTATGAGGATAACGAAAAGATTAGGTGATGAAAGATTGGATATCAGATTGGAGGGAGAGAGTATGGAGGAAGTGAATGTATTCAGATATTTGGGAGTGGACGTGTCAGCGGATGGGTCTACGAAGGATGAGGTGAATCATAGAATTGATGAGGGGAAAAAGGGTGAGCGGTGCACTTAGTAGTCTGTGGAGGCAAAGAACTTTGTCCTTGGAAGCAAAGAGGGGAATGTATGAGAGTATAGTTTTACCAACGCTCTTATATGGGTGTGAAGCATGGGTGATGAATGTTGCAACAAGGAGAAGGCTGGAGGCAGTGGAGATGTCATGTCTGAGGGCAATGTGTGGTGTGAACATAATGCAGAGAACTCATAGTTTGGAAGTTAGGAGGAGGTGCGGGATTGCCAAAACTGTTGTCCAGAGGGTTGAGGAAGGGTTGTTGAGGGGGGTCGGACATGTAGAGAGAATGGAGCGAAACAGAATGACTTCAAGAGTGTATCAGTCTGTTGTGGAAGGAAGCCGGGGTAGGGGTCGGCCTAGGAAAGTTTGGAGGGAGGGGGTGAAGGAGGTTTTGTGTGCAAGGGGCTTGGACTTCCAGCAAGCATGCATCAGCATATTTGATAGGAGTGAATGGAGACACATGGTTTTTAATACTTGACGTGCTGTAGGAGTGTGAGCAAAGTAACATTTATGAAGGGTTTCAGGGAAACCGGCAGGCCGGATTTGAGTCCTGGAGATGGGAAGTACAGTGCCTGCACTCTGAAGGAGGGGTGTTAATGTTGCAGTTTAAAAACTGTAGTGTAAAGCACCCTTCTGGCAAGACAGTTATGGAGTGAATGGTGGTGAAAGTTTTTCTTTTTCGTGCCACCCTGCCTTGGTGGGAATCGGCCAGTGTGTTTATAAATAAATATAAAAAGACTTTTAATTCGTAATATGTAAAAAGGTCATTGAATATGACAATATTCAACAGAAGACAGAGAGTGTGTTTTCCTGGGGCTGGGATGAAGGATATTGTTAGCCGTCTGGATGACATCATGAGAGGTAATGGGAGCAATCCTATTATCTGTCTCAGTGCTGGAGGCAACGATGTTGGCAGACGTTTGAGTGAGGACCGGATTAGCAGGTATAGGTCAGCAATAGAGATAATTAGTAGGAAGGGTGGGAAACCTGTTATGTGTGGTATTTTGCCAAGGAGAGGAGTTGGAAATAAATGGTTGTCCAGGGCAATTGGTGTCAATTGCTGGCTGGACAAATACTGTAAGGAAAATGCGGTAACATTCATTGACAACTGGGACCTCTTCTATGGCAGAAAATACATGTATGCCAGGGATGGGGTTCACTTATCTAGGCTTGGGTGGGAGCACTGGCCAACGCAGTTGAGGGAGCTGTTAGGTCTTTAAACTAGAAATAGATAGTGGTATGGGATTTCGTGGAAAATCAATGTATTCTTAGTGTAGCGATAATGTGAGTTTTAAAAAACCAGTCAAAGGCAGAATGAGGAAGAGTTTTTGATGAACATAGGAAAGCCAATGGCATTAGGTGGTAAGGAGAGTAACAGGCATAGTAGAGGAACATAACCCCCAAATCATAACCCCTAAATTCTTTTTCGCAATCTGTATGGCTAAGTTCTACGTTATTTAACTGATAAGTACTAGGGTTATGGACTCTCCCGAGCTTCAGAACCTTTCATTTATCTACATTGAACTGCATCTGCCACTTTTCTGTCCAGGAATCGAGTTTGTCTAAATCCTCCTGAAGTTCTGTGACATCTACGTTTGAATCAATTATGCTACCTATCTTTGTGTCATCGGCAAATTTGCTCATCAACTACCCTATTACCAAACCAGTACTTTCCTATATCCTTTCAAAAGCTAAACTTATCTAATTTGAATCTATTATTGCGGGTTCTCTCTTGGAGAGATATCCTCAAGACCTTGTTTATATCCCCTTTGTTAATATCCATCTTGATAAATTAGACACATGTGCAACACTTGGGTATCTTTATTGAGGAAACGTTTCGGCACACAGTGGCTTCATCAGAACGGGGAAGATTAGGAGGAGTTTGAGGTAATCAGTCCCTCAGCCTTGAGTCGATGTAGTCAGTCCTATATTTTATATTCTATTTGAACATTTATTAATAAACACAACACATTTGCAGAAAATCACAAACATGAATACAATGGTATAATGTATTAAAGATCATGAATTTCCTCCAGCTCCTCCAAAGTCGGACGCGAGCCAAGTATGCAGCAAACATCGCCCACAAAACCTCCTTTACCCCCTCTCTCAAACCTTTTCGAGGACGACCCCTACCTCGCCTTCCTTTCCCTATAGATTTATGCGCTCTCCATGTCATTCTACTTTCATTCATTCTCTCGAAATGACCAAACCACCTCAACAAACCCTCTTCAGCCCTCTGATTAATACTTTTATTAACTCCACACCTTTTCCTAATTTCCACACTCCGAATTTTCTGCATAATATTTACACCACTATTACAAAAAAAGTAATTTTTAAAAGACGATGGTATTAAGATTTACTCCTTTTGTAATAAAGAGTTCGGGATACATAAATACACACATTAATATAAATTAATCTTTAATATATAAAAATCAACTATCTTTGGTCTAGAGGTATTTGAACTATGATATTTGTACATGTTACTATAATAAATTATAATTAGCATTTTACTAAAATATAATTAATAACCCTACACAGGGTACAACTCTTGACACTACTGTCACTATATATATATATCTCTATGCTAAAACAATAAATTATAAATAACATTTTTATAATAATAAATTACAATCAACTGCCTCTCACGACACGAAGTCAGTCACACGACACTGTTCAGTGTACACTACAACCAGGCCATCTTCAGTGTCCCACGACACCCTTTTCATCTCAGTGTTCCACTACGGTCCTATGCATATCTCAGTGTTCCACTCCATCGTACGTCCCTCACACCACACATTGCCCTTAGACAGGACATCTCCACTGCCTCCAACCATCTCCTCGCTGCAGCATTTACAACCCAAGCTTCACACCCATATAAGAGTGTTGGTACTACTATACTTTCATACATTCTCTTCTTTGCCTCCATAGATAACATTTTTTGTCTATACATATACCTCAATGCACCACTCACCCTTTTTCCCTCATCAATTCTATGATTAACCTCATCCTTCATAAATGCATCCACTGACACGTCAACTCCCAAGTATCTGAAAACATTCACCTCTTCCATTCTTCCCCTCTCCAATTTGATACCCATTTTTTCTTTGTCTAAATCATTTGATACCCTCATCACCTTACTCCTTTCTATGTTCACTTTCTACTTTCTACCTTTACACACTCTCCCAAACTCGTCCACTAACCTTTGCAATTTTTCTTTAGAATCTCCCATAAGCACAGTATCATCAGCAAAAAATAACAGTGTCAATTCCCATTTTGTATTTGATTCCACATAATTTAATCCCACCCATCTCCCGAACACCCTAGGATTTACTTCTTTTACAACCCCAACTATAAATTTATTAAGCAACCATGATGACATTACACATCCCAGTCTAAGACCTACTTTTACCGGGCAGTAGTCTCCCTCTCTTCTACACACCCTAACCTGAGCCTCACTAACCTCACTAAGACTCTTTACAACATTTAGTAACTTACCACCTATTCCATCTACCTGCTACAACTGCCACATTGCTCCCCTATCCACTCTATCATATGCCTTTTCTAAATCCATAAATGCAATGAAAACTTCCCTATCTTTATCTAAATACTGTTGATTTATATGCTTCAAAGTAAACACTTGATCTACACATCCCCTACCCACTCTAAAACCTCCTTGCTGATCCACAATCCTACATTCTGTCTTCTAATTCTTTCAATAATAACCCTACCGTACACTTTTCCTGGTATACTCAGTAAACTTATTCCTCTATAATTTTTACAATCTCTTTTGTCCCCCTTCCCTTTATATAAAGGTACTATACATGCTCTCTGCCAATCCCTAGGTACCTTACCCTCTTTCAAACATTTAATAAACAAAAATACCAACCACTCCAACACTATATCTCCCCCTGCTTTTAACATTTCTGTCATGATCCCGTAAGTTCCAGCTGCTTTACCCCCTTTCATTCTGCGTAATGCCTCACGCACCTCCCACACACTCACATCCTGCTCTTCTTCACTCCTAAAAGATGTTATACCTCCCTGGTCAGTGCATGAAATTACCGCCTCCCTTTCTTCATCGACATTTAAAAATTCCACAAAATATTCCCGCCATCTACCCAATACCTCCAGCTCCCCATCTACTAACTCCCCTACTCTGTTTTTAACTGACAAATCCATTTGTTCCCTAGGCTTTCTTAACTTGTTTAACTCTCTCCAAATTTTTTTCTTATTTTCATTAAACTTTCTTGACAGTGCCTCTCCCACTCTCCCACCACTCTCTTTACCTTTCTTTTATTCTCCATATACTCTCCTCTTCTTATAACACTTTTACTTTGTAAAAATCTCTCATAAGCTACCTTTTTCTCTTTTATCTCACCCTTCACTTTATCATTCCACCAATCACTCCTCTTTCCTCCTGCCCCCACCCTCCTATAACCACAAACTTCTGCCCTACATTCTAATACTGCATTTTTAAAATTATTCCAACCCTCTCCAACCCCCCCACGACTCATACTTGAACAAGCCCACCTTTCTACCAATAGTTACTTATATCTCATCCTAACTTCCTCCTCCCTTAGTTTATACACTTTCACCTCTTGCTTGTTGTTGCCATTTTCCTCTTTTCCCATCTACCTCTTACTCTAACTGTAGCTTCAACTAAATAGTGATCCGATATATCAGTTGCCCCTCTATAAACATGTGCATCCTGGAGCATCAACCTTTTAGCCACCAATACATAATCTAACAAACTACTTTCTTTACATGCTATATCATACCTTGTATATTTACTCTCTTTTTCATAAAATATGTATTTCTTATTACCAAACCTCTTTTTACACATAGCTCAATTAAAGGCTCCCCATTTTCATTTGCCCCTGGCACTCTAGATTTACCTACTACTCCCTCCACAACATTTTTACCCACTTTAGCACTGAAATCCCAACCACAAGTACTCTCACACTTGGTTCAAAACTCCCCTGCCGTTTTATATATATATATATATATATATATATATATATATATATATATATATATATATATATATATATATATATATATATATTTGTATGGTAGTAGGTTGTTAGACTGCAACCAAGTGAGAGCAACAAAAGTTGCCTTTTATTCTCATCTCGTAGGCGAAAACTGTACAACTTACAAGTGACAGTTGTAAGACATACACGATAGTGAAAAAAAAATGGCTTCTAGACATCTGGCCAACGGACACTTCGCAGACGGATATTCACCGAAGGACACTTGAAAGAACGGACATTTCACTGACCAATATTTCACCGGATGGACGTATGAACTGGCGTTCATCTTCCAACCTAATCTAACCTAATTATCCGTTCGGCCATCTTTTTCGGAGCTATGTCCTTTCGGCCGTCTGTCCGGCCACGAAAAAAATACTAATGAAACAGGTGAGAGGATTCTACACTAAGATAACAGAAGCCAAGACACTCAGGACATAGGATACAGGAATGTATCTTACCTTGTATAGGCCAAGATTATCATGACACAAGTAAGTTTAGTGTGTCTTACTTTGTAGTGACAAAGATTTTCATGACACATGTCAGAGGAGTAAGTCTTACCTTGTAATGTCCAAGATTTTCAACAACACAGGTAAGCTTAGCGGTGCGGCCCACCTGGACTGTCACGTTCTGAATAGCCACCTCGAAATACGGCGACTCTGTAAAAATGAAAGAATTTGAATATATTTTTCGTTAATTATTTAAATAATATGCAAGGCAGAATTTATTTATATTCATTATAGCTATAATAATGCATGTGTTGTTTTTATGTATTAATAGCATAAATGTATTGATAACAAAGCTGAATGGAAATTCATTACTGTATTGTTCACATATTTAGGTATTCCCGAACAACATCGACACCATGCCCAGCCCTTCTAGGGTAGGGCAGGTGCCTGAGCCCGAGCTTACAACTCACAAGACTGTCATTCCCAATAGCCCCCTTGGGGCGGGGATGGCAGACCAGAGAGGCCTAGCTTCTCCCTTCGAGAAGCTAGGCCAGGGGAGAGTTGGTCCCAAAGATGAGGAGGTACTTGTGCTTCCTCCCATGGGAGACTTAGGTCTCAGACACTCCCTAAAGAGGGAGCCAAGGCCGGGCCGCAACTTGGAAAAGGCCCGGGCCGGGAAAATACCGGCGAATCTTTAATAATAATAATAATAATAATATTCCCGAAAATAATAACAAAGTGTGTGAATAATGGGGGGGAGGTGCGTAAGGAAGTGGGTAAATTGACACAGGTTAAAGCAACTGTGATTGACGGGATCAAGACAGAAATGTTAAAAGCAGGAGATGGTTATAATTATGGAGTGGTCGGTGCAAGTGCTTTTCCGAGAAGGTTGATAGAGTCCAGAACCCTGGGAAGTTTTAAAAAGGGATTGGATATGTATATGAGTAGATCTTCTGTAGTGTTCTTCTATTCTTATATTCTTATGTGGGATAGCGATGAAAAAGTTTCTTGGTAAGGGGTTCAGTTATGTTATAGAAGCCGTTGTTCTGGTTGAAGTTGTTGGGTATACAGAAAAGTGATGATTCCAGGATTCTTCGGTTTGAGTGTTGTCTTCTCTGGCGATAAGTCTTGCGTTTCTTTAGTTGGTTAAATGGTTGTGTGAATTTCGGCGTTGAACACAGGCACTCTTTGGATCGTCAGATCTGTCTGCTTGCTGATGTTCTGAAATACGTGTTTGGAGGTTTCTGGATGTTTCGCCGAAGTATAATTTGCTGCAGTTATTACAAGGGATTGTGTATACCCCTGCAGAGGATTGAAGCTTGTCTTGTCTATCACTGGTGATGTCCTTGATGATGCTGGGTGTGGAGGTAGATACTTGGAATGAGGTATTGGTAAAGATATTGGAAACGTGTTTGGCAATGGAGTTGGTAGAGAGGACTATGTATCTCTTCTCGGCATTGTCTTCTCTGGGTGTGTTAAGATGTTTAATTCTCGTCGTCTGTAGTCTCTACTGAAGTGACGAGGATACAGAAGTTTGGAAAATACTTGTTCAATAAGAGAGCATTCTTCCTCAAGGAACTCACTGCTGCAGATTCTGAGAGCACGCAGGAAAAAGCCTATAATTACACCACGTTTAGTTTTAATGTCGTGGTGAGAGTAGAAGTGGAGTAGGTTTTCGATAGATTTTAAAACGAAGTTCATGGTCAGCTTTGCAGAGAACATCATGGAAAGGAAGATTGTTGTCGACTTCTTCTTCAAGTGTGAATTGGATTGAGGGTTCGACCTGGTTGAGCTTGTGTTGGAGAGCTTGAACGTTGAAGCGTCTGGGAGTTATGAGGAGAATGTTGTCAACATAACGGAGCCAGGTGACAGAAGAGGGAATAATAGTGGATAATCGTTCGGCTTCCAGATGTTCCATGTATAGGTTGGCCAGGACGGCACTAAGTGGCGAACCCATGGGTAGTCCGAAAGTCTGCTAAAAGAGGTGATTTTCAAAGGCAAAACACGTAAAGCCAACACATAGTTCAAGAAGATCGATGAAATCGCTGGTTGGAATAGGAAGATCAAGTGAATTGTCAATTTTCCTGTACAAGAGATCGATGGCTTGTGTAGTAGGTACTTTGATGAATAGGGAAGTTACGTCAAGGCTGGAGAGTTTCTTGTTCCTGACGCTGATGTTGCGAATGCGATTGAGAAGATCACCCGAGTGTTTGAGATGTGCTGGACTGATTGTGCCCAAGAGTTTAGAGAGGTGTTTAGCGAGAATTCCAGAGAGTTGGTGGGGAGCACTGCCTATTCCCGAGGATATGGGCCTCAACGGGATTCCTGGCTTATGAGTACATTTCTAAACTTACAAGTGAAGCGAAGAAAACACAACAGCTTAGTGACAAACTTGATGTAATAAAGAAACTAGAACGAGGCGGTGGTAGAAGTGCGTTAATGACAAAGTATAACATTGGATCTTCAACATTGTATGATTTAAACTGTCAAAACAAAAACTGTCCAAACAACATTACCTTTAATCGCCAAGGGTGCCGTTATTCTGAAAGTTTACTGTACTACCAGTACTTTGGGTCCTCCAGCCTTCATGGTACCTTTACTAAATAATCTCAGTGTCCTCATCTCTTCAAAACTAAACTAATTTATAACTAGCATTCGTTCTGTCTCCTGGCCACCTTCCATTGTCTTCCCTTATTATCTGCCTTCATGCTGGAAATATGCCATATGTCTCCATGCTATAAAATCAACATATTCGATAATCCATCCACATTTGTGTATCACACTCTGAACTTTCTTTCGATTACTATGATCTTCTTGTGCAGTCTAGAAATTCTGTTTGTAGAGCACTTGCTCGTAATATGGTTGGTGAATGTATAAGTACAGGGGGAGGAGTCATCTGTGTATCTAAAAGATGACCTTGACTGGACTTTGTCACAGAAAAATCTCTCAATCTTTTAAAAACTTTTCATCCGCTCAATGTATTCTCCTCGTATGAACCTAATAGCGCTATTTACATGCTTCACAACCTCTCCCATGCTATACTGTACATCACCTCACTTTTCTGCTGAAGGGACTTTGATTTTATTTTCCATTCCATATACAATTTCCTCTTCAGAAAATTTATAATCACATCTATGAGGTGATACCAAAACATTCCTGGACAGCCATAAAGAAATATATGGTAGGCGAAGCCTCCAGTTTAGCTACAATTTCCTCCACGTCATTAAAACGCCACCTATTGAGTTCCACTTTTATTTTTGAGAAGAGAGGGAAGGTAGCAGCGCTGGATATGGGGAGTACGGAAGGTGAGGGACGGCTGCCAAGTTGTTTTGGGCCAGAAAAAAGATGATCTTTCTGGTCTTGAGCCAGTCAATTGGGTAGAAATTTCGCTGCAGTTTGCCTCATGTTTAAATTTTCAGTCAAAATGCTTTGACACGACTTAAAAGAAATTCCCGCAGCACTTGTAATGTACCGTATACCCTGACGACGATCTTTGTGAATAGTCTTCCAATCTTTTTCATTGTTGACATCTGTTTTTGGCGTTGATAAGCGACTCATGTTCAT